>NC_142345.1:2484880-2793928 GCF_054954075.1 Amborella trichopoda
ATTCCTTTTTCATCAATAGTTAGAGGATAAAGCAATGTTAGGAATGGAACTCCTAGAATTACTGATTGGCTTAATCCCTTAACCATGATAAATGGTGTATCAATACATTGGTGATTATTACATACAGAGGCATTGGATAATCTATATTTAATAAATAACCTACTACCATCTGCTGTATTTAATATTTGAGTAGTTTTGTCAAAATATTTGGAAGGTACAAGTCCTTCGTTTATGCAATTGAGATCGGCTCCTGAATCTATAAGGGCTGATGTTTCAAAACTATAATTTTTAGCAACAATGATTTTGACTTGGACAAACCATTTTTGTACAATTATTTTATTTATTAAATTTACTTTTTACTTTACCTTTATTTTACTTTTTACAGCATCCTCCTATGCTAATGTTGTCCACTAGCACTCTTGTCATCTACCACCGAGCACTTTTGTCATATACCACCGACACCTCCTCTTGTCGTATTCGCAGACATCTGGGCCCCTCTCTTTTGTCCATATGCACCAAAGATTCCTTTCTCTTTGTCCACATATGCAATCCACATATGCTCTCTCTTTTCCTTTTTTGTCCTATGCAAAACAGTTGCCAGCTATCTTCTTTTATTACCAATGGCCGACAAGATCATTTGCTGGATTTGTCCTCTTGCCAGCTGCTTTCCTCCACCGACAAAGCTATCCACCTCACTTGTTGTCCTCTTCTAACCAAAGGAATCTCCTCCGACTCCTATAAGAAGGAAGTACCTCATTCATTCAAAGCAGGGCCTCACTCCTCTCCTCTTCCAGAGCCAAACCCTTCCTTCAACCTACCCGAAGCCTTCAACCTACCCGAAGCCTTCAATCTACCTGAAGCCTCTCAACCTTACCTGAAGCCTCTCAACCTTACCTGAAGCCTTCAACCTTACCTGAAGTTTCTCAACCTTACCTGAAGCCTCTCAACCTTACCTGAAGCCTTCAACCTTACCTGAAGTCTCTCAACCTTACCTGAAGCCTTGACCAACCTCGCAACCTTTACCCGATAACCGCTGAGTCTCTCTCTCTGAAGTCCCTAAGTCTTTAACCAAACTCTGCTACCGACCTCAGACCTCAGATCACCTGTAACCTCAGACCACCTGTAACCTCAGACCATCTGTAACCTCAGACCACCTGAACCTCTGCTCTGCACCTGTACACCTGAACCTCTGCACCTCTGCTCTGCACATGTACACCTGAACCTCTGCACCTCTGCTCTGCACCTGTACACCTCTGATCTACACCTGCATCCGAACTCTGCAACTATTCCCATTCACAGCTATCATTGCCCTCATAGCTGGACCAGGTTCTCTCTTTCCTCACTCTTAATGTGTGATTGCAATATCAATAATTTGCCTTCTTACTGTCCACTGGAAACTCTTTTCCAGTTACTGTATATGTACCCAATAAGTCTTATGCTCCCTTTCTCGTTTATGCATTTCTAAGTTTTATTTCTTGCTTTCCTGTTTTTATTTCCTCTGTAATATTTCCTTGTAATCTTCCATGTACATGATAATAAGATGCTAGTGTGATTTTCTAGAAAATCTTCTATGCAATTTAAAATTTTATTTAATATTAAAATAGGTAATATTAGTTATGCTTAGTGGATTGTAATTGACATATCGATAATTCCTTTCATAGGAATCATACTATTCTGCTTAAATTACTACAGAATTTTACAATCATTAATCCAATATAACAGCTTGCTGTTTACTTATTTATTATAACTCTGTTATCCGCAATAGTCGAATCTCCATAGACTTAAACCTAAAAGCAATCAATAAAAATAGATAAAACCTAATCAAAAGACAGTGCTGTAGATCCTGGCGCAAAGTGGTATCAGAGCCATACAGTGATACACTGTCTGACAAATTATAACAGTAAGAACTATTCCACAGTGGAACTGTGCAAACTGTTATAACTGTCGAATTTGTACAACTGTTCTTCTTACCTCATAAGTAAGATAAAGAGACATTTTACTATAAGAAATTAAGTGAGATTGACCACTAAGAAAGTTGGTCCGAGAGTTAAGACAAGAGACAAGTGAACGCCGATGCGAAAAGTACCGCCAAGGCCAGGAGAGCCGCTTAGGGAAAAAAGCTAAGGCCACTGAATGTCCAGATTGTCATTATCCGCAACCTACGGATGGCAAATCTCATAAGAAATCTTACTAGTAAAACTGTACCTTCATCTTCCAAACTTAGAGTCAAAAATAAAGAACAGATAATCATAAATGATATTGAGGAAAATATACAAAATTGGAATATTCCCAAGGTACCAATACATGATGTTTATAACAAAGGATCATTCAAACTTAAGATGGGTTATGCCATCAAGACTGTAGAAGAAAGTCTATCAGTCACACAAAATCAAGAAGACTTTCACCTACTCTCTAAAAAAGTAATAGAAAAACATAGAGAAAATAATTACAAATACCTACACATTGGTCTAATCCAAATAGCCGTGAAACCCTTAACCCGACCAGGGTTAAACACTTCTGTGCTTGTATGCCTAAGAGATACAAGACACAATATTTTCACAGACTCTCTACTAGGCATGGTAGAATCCAGCCTCTGTAGCGGGCCAATATATTTTAACTGTTTTCCTAATTTTTCTGTTTCTTTAACAGATCCCAATATCTTAGATATATTAACAATAAATCTTAAAACACATGGTTTTAATATGATCCATGGATCACAAAATCTTGCCATAGTCTATAGAATATACTATAAGGTTATGAATACATTAAGTCCCAATACTTTGAAACTTGATCAAAAAGATCAAACAATTTTGTTCCAAACAAATATAGAAAAATCTAATATGATAGTCCCAAAAACTATAAAATGGTCAGATATAATTCTACCTCAATCATGGGCATTACAAAATGCCAATCAGCCAAGAGAAATTCCTCAACAGTATATTCCCAATCATATCATAGAACATACAGATGGAAATGTAGAAATACAATTCCAAAATACAAATTCACAAACACAGGATGATATTGATATCAACAGAAAGAGAAATAATAAGCAAAAGATACCAAGTAGAAAATCAATTTCTCATACCCCAAATGTTATTATATTACCTTCTCCTCCAAGTCATATTCATCCATCTTCATCCAATAATCAAATACGTTCAGATATACAATTTCAAGGAACACATAGAACCAGAGATAATATTGTAATCCCAACATATACATCATCTCATCCTACAACTTCTAATACTGAACCAAGTATAGAAGAATTACATGACTTTCAAGTTTGTACATTACAACTTGAAGAAGAAGATCCTACTCAATATTCAGAAGAATATATAGCATCCTATCTAGCCGCCAAGCTAGAAAGGAAACAAAGGAAAATCAATAAAGCTTTTATTAAAAAAGATTATTTATCAGAAGAAAATAAAAATATTAGAGAATGGTATTTGCAAAGGTTTCAACCACCTAGATTAATGGAATTACTATATAAAAATTATAATAAGTTCTTACACAAAGAAAGATTAAATATAGGATTTTTTCATTGGCTAAAAGATCTATGTTTAGAAAAGAATATTACTATTCCCTCGTTTGATAAAATTCAAAAAATTCAAACCATAGAAGAAAAAACCTATATAAGTACTGATGGAACTACAACTGCTAGTATCCATCCACCGGAAAAAAGCATTATACTTAAAGCAGGCATTCCAAAGAAAAATGAGCCTGTACACTCTTCATCATTCTACGATATAGTGGCCACACCATATAAAGCTATACCTAAAGAGATCAATAAAAAACAAGAGTATATACCCCATATTGTAGAACAAAATAATTATACAAACCTATATCTACAATCCCTTGGAAAGCAAACTGAAAGAATAGAAAGAATAGTATCCAAGGAACTACCTATGGTATCTCCCATACCTAAGTCAGTATTATTTAAACCACCTCCTGAGTTAAATAAGAATAAATTCCACATTGGAGAAAATAACAAATCCCATATGGATCAATTAATCTCCAAACTATCCCAACTAGATCTGAAAGGAGTACCTTCACCTCAAATCCATATTCCTCCATCTACTATCACTTCTCAAATACCTGAGTCATCTGACAAAGGTAAAGCTGTCATACCTGAGCATGAAACTATGATGCTCACAGAGGAAGAACCCATAATAGAGGATACAATCCAAAATCAGGAAAAAGCATTTATGGATACTACACCTCTAATGGATACCATCAATAAAATAGCTTATGGGAAATACTGGAAACCCATAACAGCCTTACCCTATCATAAGAGACCTACTCCTGTTGACATTCAAATGGAAGAAGATTCAATACAACAGGCAGTATCTTATTCTGGAAGATCTATAGTCAATTGGCAGATAGATGGTTTATCTGAATTAAAAATACTAGATGTCATGAGACATATGACTATGTATGCCTCTGCAAATAAAATGGCAGGCAACCATGATCAAGAAGTTGCCAAAGCAATAGTAAATGGATTCACAGGATGGTTAAGAGGATGGTGGGATTTCTATGTGGATGATGACACCAAACAAAGGATTTTAAACAATACTAGACAATGGACTGGAAGAAATGAACAAAACCAGGAAGTTATATATACAGAAAGTGATGCTGTTAATACCTTGATATACACAATCACCTTACATTTTGTAGGCAGTACTTCATTACTTACAGCAAGATCAGAAGACTTGCTATCTAATTTACGCTGTCCTACCCTTTCTCATTATAAATGGTATAAAGAATAGGATCACTCTGATAAGGATCTTTCATCCTTAAATATGGGCTCCCGAGGCAATACTCGCCGGGGAAAACAACCCATGAATTCTTTAGTCCCATATGAAGGGGAACCCTTACCCCTGAATATTCGTTCACCATCTCAATCACCAGTACATCAAATAACATACCCAGAGGCTCGTACTTCAACTCCTACTTTTTCACCTGCCCAATCCAAGTCCACTTTTCCTACCAATACTCCCAGATCTGAATACATTGAAAGAGCCTTTCTAATAGATATTTCCATAGAGCATCAGCAGGTTCACATGGACCCAAGCAAGCTCGCACCATTATATCTATTAAATCATCTTAATCCTATCAATGGGGTTAAGACCAGAGAGTACTATGAAGCAATTCTAATGGAAACAGGATCCATCTCTGTTGTCCATTATTTCCAACAAAATACCAGAATCATAGCCTATTCAAAGGTACAAATAAAAAAGCTCCTTCCTTACACTGAGTGGGGTTCTAATCCCGCACATGGGAAGAAATTACAAAATTCTGAATTTTCTTACAAATATTTCAAATACGCTGAGTACATAGAAGCTTGGCATAAATTTTTCTACTACCAAAACCCCAACAATACTCATAGCTGGTATTTACAGTTCCGGCTACCAATTTTCGAAAGATTCCCCACTTGGTTTCAAAACTGGTTTTTTGTGTGGGGATCAACTGCTATGATTTTACCTCCTGCTTTCAAGGAGTTGCAGGAACAATTTATACAATACAAGAATACCAATAATACAGTTGACACTCACCTTTACTTCATGGCTTTATACCAAATCCCTTGGATCATGAAATGGGATTATAGCATCTCCCCTAATACTTCAAATGATTATACTTACATCCCTCGTTTGGGAAAGACCATCTCTGTCAAATGGTGGGATATCTTCCAAATGGATCTCACTAAAGCTACCCCAAAGAGAATACCTCCTGAATCACCTATATACCAGAAAGACCTAAATACTCCAAACACTTCATTTGACTTTCCTACTTATTTGAGAAACATGCTTCAAACCAACCCTCATGCTTCCAAGGACGAACTTGAAAAACAAATGAAAGAGATATTTGCTGAAGCAGGAAGAAAACCCACATCTTCCGACGAAACAGTTCAGTCCTCTCCACTACACACCAATAGGTATCTTCAGCTCAGTCAAAAGGATCCAGAAGAAACAGATCCAGACGAAACAGATCCAGAAGAAGACGATCCGGACGAGTTTAGCCAGAGACCATAATCATCACCTTGCAACAAGAAAGATAACATGGGTCCTACCACCAAAGAAGGACACTCATTGTAATAAGGCCAAAAGAGCCGAAATAGTTTACTTTACTTTTTACTTTACCTTTATTTTACTTTTTACAGCATCCTCCTATGCTCATGTTGTCCACTAGCACTCTTGTCATCTACCACCGAGCACTTTTGTCATATACCACCGACACCTCCTCTTGTCGTATTCGCAGACATCTGGGCCCCTCTCTTTTGTCCATATGCACCAAAGATTCCTTTCTCTTTGTCCACATATGCAATCCACATATGCTCTCTCTTTTCCTTTTTTGTCCTATGCAAAACAGTTGCCAGCTATCTTCTTTTATTACCAATGGCCGACAAGATCATTTGCTGGATTTGTCCTCTTGCCAGCTGCTTTCCTCCACCGACAAAGCTATCCACCTCACTTGTTGTCCTCTTCTAACCAAAGGAATCTCCTCCGACTCCTATAAGAAAGAAGTACCTCCTTCATTCAAAGCAGGGCCTCACTCCTCTCCTCTTCCAGAGCCAAACCCTTCCTTCAACCTACCCGAAGCCTTCAACCTACCCGAAGCCTTCAACCTTACCTGAAGCCTCTCAACCTTACCTGAAGCCTTCAACCTTACCTGAAGTTTCTCAACCTTACCTGAAGCCTCTCAACCTTACCTGAAGCCTTCAACCTTACCTGAAGTCTCTCAACCTTACCTGAAGCCTTGACCAACCTCGCAACCTTTACCCGATAACCGCTGAGTCTCTCTCTCTGAAGTCCCTAAGTCTTTAACCAAACTCTGCTACCGACCTCAGACCTCAGATCACCTGTAACCTCAGACCACCTGTAACCTCAGACCATCTGTAACCTCAGACCACCTGAACCTCTGCTCTGCACCTGTACACCTGAACCTCTGCACCTCTGCTCTGCACCTGTACACCTGAACCTCTGCACCTCTGCTCTGCACCTGTACACCTCTGATCTACACCTGCATCCGAACTCTGCAACTATTCCCATTCACAGCTATCATTGCCCTCATAGCTGGACCAGGTTCTCTCTTTCCTCACTCTTAATGTGTGATTGCAATATCAATAATTTGCCTTCTTACTGTCCTCACCACTGGAAACTCTTTTCCAGTTACTGTATATGTACCCAGTAAGTCTTATGCTCCCTTTCTCGTTTATGCATTTCTAAGTTTTATTTCTTGCTTTCCTGTTTTTATTTCCTCTGTAATATTTCCTTGTAATCTTCCCTGTACATGATAATAAGATGCTAGTGTGATTTTCTAGAAAATCTTCTATGCAATTTAAAATTTTATTTAATATTAAAATAGGTAATATTAGTTATGCTCAGTGGATTGTAATTGACATATCGATAATTCCTTTCATAGGAATCATACTATTCTGCTTAAATTACTACAGAATTTTACAATCATTAATCCAATATAACAGCTTGCTGTTTACTTATTTATTATAACTCTGTTATCCGCAATAGTCGAATCTCCATAGACTTAAACCTAAAAGCAATCAATCAAAATAGATAAAACCTAATCAAAAGACAGTGCTGTAGATCCTGGCGCAAAGTGGTATCAGAGCCATACAGTGATACACTGTCTGACAAATTATAACAGTAAGAACTATTCCACAGTGGAACTGTGCAAACAGTTATAACTGTCGAATTTGTACAACTGTTCTTCTTACCTCATAAGTAAGATAAAGAGACATTTTACTATAAGAAATTAAGTGAGATTGACCACTAAGAAAGTTGGTCCGAGAGTTAAGACAAGAGACAAGTGAACGCCGATGCGAAAAGTACCGCCAAGGCCAGGAGAGCCGCTTAGAGAAAAAAGCTAAGGCCACTGAATGTCCAGATTGTCATTATCCGCAACCTACGGATGGCAAATCTCATAAGAAATCTTACTAGTAAAACTGTACCTTCATCTTCCAAACTTAGAGTCAAAAATAAAGAACAGATAATCATAAATGATATTGAGGAAAATATACAAAATTGGAATATTCCCAAGGTACCAATACATGATGTTTATAACAAAGGATCATTCAAACTTAAGATGGGTTATGCCATCAAGACTGTAGAAGAAAGTCTATCAGTCACACAAAATCAAGAAGACTTTCACCTACTCTCTAAAAAAGTAATAGAAAAACATAGAGAAAATAATTCCAAATACCTACACATTGGTCTAATCCAAATAGCCGTGAAACCCTTAACCCGACCAGGGTTAAACACTTCTGTGCTTGTATGCCTAAGAGATACAAGACACAATATTTTCACAGACTCTCTACTAGGCATGGTAGAATCCAGCCTCTGTAGCGGGCCAATATATTTTAACTGTTTTCCTAATTTTTCTGTTTCTTTAACAGATCCCAATATCTTAGATATATTAACAATAAATCTTAAAACACATGGTTTTAATATGATCCATGGATCACAAAATCTTGCCATAGTCTATAGAATATACTATAAGGTTATGAATACATTAAGTCCCAATACTTTGAAACTTGATCAAAAAGATCAAACAATTTTGTTCCAAACAAATATAGAAAAATCTAATATGATAGTCCCAAAAACTATAAAATGGTCAGATATAATTCTACCTCAATCATGGGCATTACAAAATGCCAATCAGCCAAGAGAATTCCTCAACAGTATATTCCCAATCATATCATAGAACATACAGATGGAAATGTAGAAATACAATTCCAAAATACAAATTCACAAACACAGGATGATATTAATATCAACAGAAAGAGAAATAATAAGCAAAAGATACCAAGTAGAAAATCAATTTCTCATACCCCAAATGTTATTATATTACCTTCTCCTCCAAGTCATATTCATCCATCTTCATCCAATAATCAAATAAGTTCAGATATACAATTTCAAGGAACACATAGAACCAGAGATAATATTGTAATCCCAACATATACATCATCTCATCCTACAACTTCTAATACTGAACCAAGTATAGAAGAATTACATGACTTTCAAGTTTGTACATTACAACTTGAAGAAGAAGATCCTACTCAATATTCAGAAGAATATATAGCATCCTATCTAGCCGCCAAGCTAGAAAGGAAACAAAGGAAAATCAATAAAGCTTTTATTAAAAAAGATTATTTATCAGAAGAAAATAAAAATATTAGAGAATGGTATTTGCAAAGGTTTCAACCACCTAGATTAATGGAATTACTACATAAAAAATATAATAAGTTCTTACACAAAGAAAGTTTAAATATAGGATTTTTTCATTGGCTAAAAGATCTATGTTTAGAAAAGAATATTACTATTCCCTCGTTTGATAAAATTCAAAAAATTCAAACCATAGAAGAAAAAACCTATATAAGTACTGATGGAACTACAACTGCTAGTATCCATCCACCGGAAAAAAGCATTATACTTAAAGCAGGCATTCCAAAGAAAAATGAGCCTGTACACTCTTCATCATTCTACGATATAGTGGCCACACCATATAAAGCTATACCTAAAGAGATCAATAAAAAACAAGAGTATATACCCCATATTGTAGAACAAAATAATTATACAAACCTATATCTACAATCCCTTGGAAAGCAAACTGAAAGAATAGAAAGAATAGTATCCAAGGAACTACCTATGGTATCTCCCATACCTAAGTCAGTATTATTTAAACCACCTCCTGAGTTAAATAAGAATAAATTCCACATTGGAGAAAATAACAAATCCCTTATGGATCAATTAATCTCCAAACTATCCCAACTAGATCTGAAAGGAGTACCTTCACCTCAAATCCATATTCCTCCATCTACTATCACTTCTCAAATACCTGAGTCATCTGACAAAGGTAAAGCTGTCATACCTGAGCATGAAACTATGATACTCACAGAGGAAGAACCCATAATAGAGGATACAATCCAAAATCAGGAAAAAGCATTTATGGATACTACACCTCTAATGGATACCATCAATAAAATAGCTTATGGGAAATACTGGAAACCCATAACAGCCTTACCCTATCATAAGAGACCTACTCCTGTTGACATTCAAATGGAAGAAGATTCAATACAACAGGCAGTATCTTATTCTGGAAGATCTATAGTCAATTGGCAGATAGATGGTTTATCTGAATTAAAAATACTAGATGTCATGAGACATATGACTATGTATGCCTCTGCAAATAAAATGGCAGGCAACCATGATCAAGAAGTTGCCAAAGCAATAGTAAATGAATTCACAGGATGGTTAAGAGGATGGTGGGATTTCTATGTGGATGATGACACCAAACAAAGGATTTTAAACAATACTAGACAATGGACTGGAAGAAATGAACAAAACCAGGAAGTTATATATACAGAAAGTGATGCTGTTAATACCTTGATATACACAATCACCTTACATTTTGTAGGCAGTACTTCATTACTTGCAGCAAGATCAGAAGACTTGCTATCTAATTTACGCTGTCCTACCCTTTCTCATTATAAATGGTATAAAGATGTATTCTTTTCAAGGCTTTTAATACGTGAAGATTGCCAGCTAGACCATTGGAAGGAAAAATTCATAGCTGGTCTTCCATATCTATTTGCAGAAAAAGTCAAAGAAAGACTTCGCAAAAAACACAATGGAATAATAATAAATATAAATTATCCAATGCCTCTGTATGTAATAATCACCAATGTATTGATACACCATTTATCATGGTTAAGGGATTAAGCCAATCAGTAATTCTAGGAGTTCCATTCCTAACATTGCTTTATCCTCTAACTATTGATGAAAAAGGAATTTCATCAACAATTCAAAATATTCCAATACAGTTCAATTTCATACATAAACCAAAACTAAAAGAATTAAATAATGTCAAAAGCCAATTACAAAGCAAAGAAAAATTTCTTTGCACTCTTAAACAAGAAATTAAATACAAAGTAATTGAAGAGCAGTTACAAATGCCTTCAATCCAACAAAAGATTCATTCAATACAAAAGCAAATAGAAACCTCAATATGTAGCGAACATCCTAATGCTTTTTGGGATAGGAAAAAAATTGGGTGATGATAGCTCTTTTTTCCTCAGGATCAGTTATTTTATCTATAATGTCTAGTATAAAATTATCTTCCTGTGTGAGTGTGTGAACATTATGCTGAGGTAAAGGACAACTACAATCTTCTGATGATTCTGTAGTAGTCTCAGTATTGGTAGAAGAATTATCTGAGCCTATGAAATCAAGATCATTACTATCTATTTCTTCAGTATAAGAACTACTAGAAGTAGAGGAGGAAGAATCATATGATATTATACTTTTTAATTTTGCTTTAATTGAATCATCTAGATTTAATGAATCTATTTTCTTTTTTAATTTACATTGGTGTTTATAATGTCCTACTTTACCACACTTATAGCATACTGGGAGTTTTCTCTTTTTCTTTGTATTTGGAGAAAATTTATTGATTAATTTTCTTTTTGATTTTTTATAATACTCCTTATCCTTATTCTTCTTTTTGGTTTTAATATATTTCTCTTTTTTGTATTTTTTCTTTTTCTTTTTGACGTAGTCAGGCATATTCTTTCTATCTAGGTAATAGCCAAATTGCTCACAAAAGTCTCCAAGTTCTTTTTTCTTGGTGAGCTTTTGTTTATCTATTTGCCTTTTTAATTTCATATCAGTACAGAGAGCTAAGCCTTCTGCACATATAATTTCTCTGCTATTATCAAAAGAGTAAGCGATCAACATACTTCTCAAAAAGAACCTACAATATCTGATCTCAAAAAAGAGATCAAAGAAATAAAATCAGAAATAGTACAATTGAAAGGAAGAATTCAAATATTAGAATTACAACAAATGTCTCAACAAGATTCTGAGACAGATGAAATAGAATTCAATGATTTGATCACAGATAACCCAATAGAAACTACTGGTCCCATAGACACTTACTGTTTTATTGGAAATGTTTAAAAAAGAAATAGCAGAACTCCTACAGAGAAAACTCATTAGACCAAGTTCTTCACCTTGGAGCTGTGCAGCTTTTTATGTTAACAAAAATGCTGAAAAAGAAAGAGGAGTTCCTAGATTAGTAATAAACTATAAACCATTAAATAAAGTATTACAATGGATTAGATATCCAATACCGAATAAAAAAGATTTATTAGACAGAGTTGCTCAGGCTTGCATATTTTCAAAATTTGATATGAAATCAGGATACTGGCAAATCCAGATCCAGGAACAAGATAAATACAAAACTGCATTCAATGTTCCTTTTGGACAATACGAATGGAATGTAATGCCTTTTGGATTAAAAAATGCACCATCAGAATTTCAAAAAATAATGAATGATGTTTTCAACTCTTACTACCCTTTTATGATAGTTTATATTGATGATGTCTTAATATTCTCTGAATCAATCGATCAACACATTAAACACATAAATACATTTATCCATGCTGTTAGCCAAGCAGGCTTAGTGGTTTCTGCCAAAAAGATTACACTTTTCAAAACCAATATCAGATTTTTGGGACATATGATACATCATGGCACCATTATTCCAATAGATAGATCTATAGCTTTTGCTGATAAATTTCCTAATAAGATTCTTGATAAAACTGAATTACAAAGGTTTTTAGGATGCCTCAATTATGTCAGTGATTTCTATCCTAACCTTGCTTTGGATTCTAAACCATTATATGATAGACTCAAGAAGAATCCTCTTCCTTGGTCTGACATTCATACTCAAGCAATAAAGGTAATAAAGAGTAAGGTAAAAACCCTTGAATGCCTTTCTCTTCCTCATCCCACTGCTTTCAAAATAATAGAATGTGATGCCTCCGATAAAGGACTTGGTGGTATACTCAAACAACAAGTAGATACAAAAGAACAAATTATTTTATTTATTAAATTAACTGAAGGAATTGGTACTGTTGGTATTTCACTAGTCTCTATGAGACCAGTAGTTTCTATTGGGTTATCTGTGATCAAATCATTGAATTCTATTTCATCTGTCTCAGAATCTTGTTGAGACATTTGTTGTAATTCTAATATTTGAATTCTTCCTTTCAATTGTACTATTTCTGATTCCAGAGCCAAACCCTTCCTTCAACCTACCCGAAGCCTTCAACCTACCCGAAGCCTTCAACCTTACCTGAAGTTTCTCAACCTTACCTGAAGCCTCTCAACCTTACCTGAAGCCTTCAACCTTACCTGAAGTCTCTCAACCTTACCTGAAGCCTTGACCAACCTCGCAACCTTTACCCGATAACCGCTGAGTCTCTCTCTCTGAAGTCCCTAAGTCTTTAACCAAACTCTGCTACCGACCTCAGACCTCAGATCACCTGTAACCTCAGACCACCTGTAACCTCAGACCATCTGTAACCTCAGACCACCTGAACCTCTGCTCTGCACCTGTACACCTGAACCTCTGCACCTCTGCTCTACACCTGTACACCTGAACCTCTGCACCTCTGCTCTGCACCTGTACACCTCTGATCTACACCTGCATCCGAACTCTGCAACTATTCCCATTCACAGCTATCATTGCCCTCATAGCTGGACCAGGTTCTCTCTTTCCTCACTCTTAATGTGTGATTGCAATATCAATAATTTGCCTTCTTACTGTCCTCACCACTGGAAACTCTTTTCCAGTTACTGTATATGTACCCAGTAAGTCTTATGCTCCCTTTCTCGTTTATGCATTTCTAAGTTTTATTTCTTGCTTTCCTGTTTTTATTTCCTCTGTAATATTTCCTTGTAATCTTCCCTGTACATGATAATAAGATGCTAGTGTGATTTTCTAGAAAATCTTCTATGCAATTTAAAATTTTATTTAATATTAAAATAGGTAATATTAGTTATGCTCAGTGGATTGTAATTGACATATCGATAATTCCTTTCATAGGAATCATACTATTCTGCTTAAATTACTACAGAATTTTACAATCATTAATCCAATATAACAGCTTGCTGTTTACTTATTTATTATAACTCTGTTATCCGCAATAGTCGAATCTCCATAGACTTAAACCTAAAAGCAATCAATCAAAATAGATAAAACCTAATCAAAAGACAGTGCTGTAGATCCTGGCGCAAAGTGGTATGAAGCAATTCTAATGGAAACAGGATCCATCTCTGTTGTCCATTATTTCCAACAAAATACCAGAATCATAGCTTATTCAAAGGTACAAATAAAAAAGCTCCTTCCTTACACTGAGTGAGGTTCTAATCCCGCACATGGGAAGAAATTACAAAATTCTGAATTTTCTTACAAATATTTCAAATACGCTGAGTACATAGAAGCTTGGCATAAATTTTTCTACTACCAAAACCCCAACAATACTCATAGCTGGTATTTACAGTTCCGGCTACCAATTTTCGAAAGATTCCCCACTTGGTTTCAAAACTGGTTTTTTGTGTGGGGATCAACTGCTATGATTTTACCTCTTGCTTTCAAGGAGTTGCAGGAACAATTTATACAATACAATAATACCAATAATACAGTTGACACTCACCTTTACTTCATGGCTTTATACCAAATCCCTTGGATCATGAAATGGGATTATACCATCTCCACTAATACTTCAAATGATTATACTTACATCCCTCGTTTGGGAAAGACCATCTCTGTCAAATGGTGGGATATCCTCCAAATGAATCTCACTAAAGCTACCCCAAAGAGAATACCTCCTGAATCACCTATATACCAGAAAGACCTAAATACTCCAAACACTTCATTTGACTTTCCTACTTATTTGAGAAACATGCTTCAAACCAACCCTCATGCTTCCAAGGACGAACTTGAAAAACAAATGAAAGAGATATTTGCTGAAGCAGGAAGAAAACCCACATCTTCCGACGAAACAGTTCAGTCCTCTCCACTACACACCAATAGGTATCTTCAGCTCAGTCAAAAGGATCCAGAAGAAACAGATCCAGACGAAACAGATCCAGAAGAAGACGATCCGGACGAGTTTAGCTAGAGACCATAATCATCACCTTGCAACAAGAAAGATAACATGGGTCCTACCACCAAAGAAGGACACTCATTGTAATAAGGCCAAAAGAGCCGAAATAGTCTAACTATTGATGAAAAAGGAATTTCATCAACAATTCAAAATATTCCAATACAGTTCAATTTCATACATAAACCAAAACTAAAAGAATTAAATAATGTCAAAAGCCAATTACAAAGCAAAGAAAAATTTCTTTGCACTCTTAAACAAGAAATTAAATACAAAGTAATTGAAGAGCAGTTACAAATGCCTTCAATCCAACAAAAGATTCAATCAATACAAAAGCAAATAGAAACCTCAATATGTAGCGAACATCCTAATGCTTTTTGGGATAGGAAAAAACATAGTATCAGTTTGCCATATGAACCAACTTTCACTGAAAGTCAAATCCCTACGAAAGCTAGACCAATACAAATGAATACTGTTTTATTGGAAATGTGTAAAAAAGAAATAGCAGAACTCCTACAGAGAAAACTCATTAGACCAAGTTCTTCACCTTGGAGCTGTGCAGCTTTTTATGTTAACAAAAATGCTGAAAAAGAAAGAGGAGTTCCTAGATTAGTAATAAACTATAAACCATTAAATAAAGTAAATTCCATTAATCTAGGTGGTTGAAACCTTTGCAAATACCATTCTCTAATATTTTTATTTTCTTCTGATAAATAATCTTTTTTAATAAAAGCTTTATTGATTTTCCTTTGTTTCCTTTCTAGCTTGGCGGCTAGATAGGATGCTATATATTCTTCTGAATATTGAGTAGGATCTTCTTCTTCAAGTTGTAATGTACAAACTTGAAAGTCATGTAATTCTTCTATACTTGGTTCAGTATTAGAAGTTGTAGGATGAGATGATGTATATGTTGGGATTACAATATTATCTCTGGTTCTATGTGTTCCTTGAAATTGTATATCTGAACTTATTTGATTATTGGATGAAGATGGATGAATATGACTTGGAGGAGAAGGTAATATAATAACATTTGGGGTATGAGAAATTGATTTTCTACTTGGTATCTTTTGCTTATTATTTCTCTTTCTGTTGATATCAATATCATCCTGTGTTTGTGAATTTGTATTTTGGAATTGTATTTCTACATTTCCATCTGTATGTTCTATGATATGATTGGGAATATACTGTTGAGGAATTTCTCTTGGCTGATTGGCATTTTGTAATGCCTATGATTGAGGTAGAATTATATCTGACCATTTTATAGTTTTTGGGACTATTATATTAGATTTTTCTATATTTGTTTGGAACAAAATTGTTTGATCTTTTTGATCAAGTTTCAAAGTATTGGGACTTAATGTATTCATAACCTTATAGTATATTCTATAGACTATGGCAAGATTTTGTGATCCATGGATCATATTAAAACCATGTGTTTTAAGATTTATTGTTAATATATCTAAGATATTGGGATCTGTTAAAGAAACAGAAAAATTAGGAAAACAGTTAAAATATATTGGCCCGCTACAGAGGCTGGATTCTACCATGCCTAGTAGAGAGTCTGTGAAAATATTGTGTCTTGTATCTCTTAGGCATACAAGCACAGAAGTGTTTAACCCTGGTCGGGTTAAGGGTTTCACGGCTATTTGGATTAGACCAATGTGTAGGTATTTGTAATTATTTTCTCTATGTTTTTCTATTACTTTTTTAGAGAGTAGGTGAAAGTCTTCTTGATTTTGTGTGACTGATAGACTTTCTTCTACAGTCTTGATGGCATAACCCATCTTAAGTTTGAATGATCCTTTGTTATAAACATCATGTATTGGTACCTTGGGAATATTCCAATTTTGTATATTTTCCTCAATATCATTTATGATTATCTGTTCTTTATTTTTGACTCTAAGTTTGGAAGATGAAGGTACAGTTTTACTAGTAAGATTTCTTATGAGATTTGCCATCCGTAGGTTGCGGATAATGACAATCTGGACATTCAGTGGCCTTAGCTTTTTTCCCTAAGCGGCTCTCCTGGCCTTGGCGGTACTTTTCGCATCGGCGTTCACTTGTCTCTTGTCTTAACTCTCGGACCAACTTTCTTAGTGGTCAATCTCACTTAATTTCTTATAGTAAAATGTCTCTTTATCTTACTTATGAGGTAAGAAGAACAGTTGTACAAATTCGACAGTTATAACTGTTTGCACAGTTCCACTGTGGAATAGTTCTTACTGTTATAATTTGTCAGACAGTGTATCACTGTATGGCTCTGATACCACTTTGCGCCAGGATCTACAGCACTGTCTTTTGATTAGGTTTTATCTATTTTGATTGATTGCTTTTAGGTTTAAGTCTATGGAGATTCGACTATTGCGGATAACAGAGTTATAATAAATAAGTAAACAGCAAGCTGTTATATTGGATTAATGATTGTAAAATTCTGTAGTAATTTAAGCAGAATAGTATGATTCCTATGAAAGGAATTATCGATATGTCAATTACAATCCACTGAGCATAACTAATATTACCTATTTTAATATTAAATAAAATTTTAAATTGCATAGAAGATTTTCTAGAAAATCACACTAGCATCTTATTATCATGTACAGGGAAGATTACAAGGAAATATTACAGAGGAAATAAAAACAGGAAAGCAAGAAATAAAACTTAGAAGTGCATAAACGAGAAAGGGAGCATAAGACTTACTGGGTACATATACAGTAACTGGAAAAGAGTTTCCAGTGGTGAGGACAGTAAGAAGGCAAATTATTGATATTGCAATCACACATTAAGAGTGAGGAAAGAGAGAACCTGGTCCAGCTATGAGGGCAATGATAGCTGTGAATGGGAATAGTTGCAGAGTTCGGATGCAGGTGTAGATCAGAGGTGTACAGGTGCAGAGCAGAGGTGCAGAGGTTCAGGTGTACAGGTGCAGAGCAGAGGTGCAGAGGTTCAGGTGTACAGGTGCAGAGCAGAGGTTCAGGTGGTCTGAGGTTACAGATGGTCTGAGGTTACAGGTGGTCTGAGGTTACAGGTGATCTGAGGTCTGAGGTCGGTAGCAGAGTTTGGTTAAAGACTTAGGGACTTCAGAGAGAGAGACTCAGCGGTTATCGGGTAAAGGTTGCGAGGTTGGTCAAGGCTTCAGGTAAGGTTGAGAGACTTCAGGTAAGGTTGAAGGCTTCAGGTAAGGTTGAGAGGCTTCAGGTAAGGTTGAGAAACTTCAGGTAAGGTTGAAGGCTTCAGGTAAGGTTGAGAGGCTTCAGGTAAGGTTGAGAGGCTTCAGGTAGATTGAAGGCTTCGGGTAGGTTGAAGGCTTCGGGTAGGTTGAAGGAAGGGTTTGGCTCTGGAAGAGGAGAGGAGTGAGGCCCTGCTTTGAATGAAGGAGGTACTTCCTTCTTATAGGAGTCGGAGGAGATTCCTTTGGTTAGAAGAGGACAACAAGTGAGGTGGATAGCTTTGTCGGTGGAGGAAAGCAGCTGGCTAGAGGACAAATCCAGCAAATGATCTTGTCGGCCATTGGTAATAAAAGAAGATAGCTGGCAACTGTTTTGCATAGGACAAAAAAGGAAAAGAGAGAGTATGTGGATTGCATATGTGGACAAAGAGAAAGGAATCTTTGGTGCATATGGACAAAAGAGAGGGGCCCAGATGTCTGCGAATACGACAAGAGGAGGTGTCGGTGGTATATGACAAAAGTGCTCGGTGGTAGATGACAAGAGTGCTAGTGGACAATATGAGCATAGGAGGATGCTGTAAAAAGTAAAATAAAGGTAAAGTAAAAAGTAAAGTAAACTATTTCGGCTCTTTTGGCCTTATTACAATGAGTGTCATTCTTTGGTGGTAGGACCCATGTTATCTTTCTTGTTGCAAGGTGATGATTATGGTCTCTGGCTAAACTCGTCCGGATCGTCTTCTTCTGGATCTGTTTCGTCTGGATCTGTTTCTTCTGGATCCTTTTGACTGAGCTGAAGATACCTATTGGTGTGTAGTGGAGAGGACTGAACTGTTTCGTCGGAAGATGTGGGTTTTCTTCCTGCTTCAGCAAATATCTCTTTCATTTGTTTTTCAAGTTCGTCCTTGGAAGCATGAGGGTTGGTTTGAAGCATGTTTCTCAAATAAGTAGGAAAGTCAAATGAAGTGTTTGGAGTATTTAGGTCTTTCTGGTATATAGGTGATTCAGGAGGTATTCTCTTTGGGGTAGCTTGAGTGAGATCCATTTGGAAGATATCCCACCATTTGACAGAGATGGTCTTTCCCAAACGAGGGATGTAAGTATAATCATTTGAAGTATTAGGGGAGATGGTATAATCCCATTTCATGATCCAAGGGATTTGGTATAAAGCCATGAAGTAAAGGTGAGTGTCAACTATATTATTGGTATTATTGTATTGTATAAATTGTTCCTGCAACTCCTTGAAAGCAGGAGGTAAAATCATAGCAGTTGATCCCCACACAAAAAACCAGTTGTGAAACCAAGTGGGGAATCTTTCGAAAATTGGTAGCCGGAACTGTAAATACCAGCTATGAGTATTGTTGGGGTTTTGGTAGTAGAAAAATTTATGCCAAGCTTCTATGTACTCAGCGTATTTGAAATATTTGTAAGAAAATTCATAATTTTGTAATTTCTTCCCATGTGCGGGATTAGAACCCCACTCAGTGTAAGGAAGGAGCTTTTTTATTTGTACCTTTGAATAGGCTATGATTCTGGTATTTTGTTGGAAATAATGGACAACAGAGATGGATCCTGTTTCCATTAGAATTGCTTCATAGTACTCTCTGGTCTTAACCCCATTGATAGGATTAAGAAGTATTACAATGGATTAGATATCCAATACCGAATAAAAAAGATTTATTAGACAGAGTTGCTCAGGCTTGCATATTTTCAAAATTTGATATGAAATCAGGATACTGGCAAATCCAGATCCAGGAACAAGATAAATACAAAACTGCATTCAATGTTCCCTTTGGACAATACGAATGAAATGTAATGCCTTTTGGATTAAAAAATGCACCATCAGAATTTCAAAAAATAATGAATGATGTTTTCAACTCTTACTACCCTTTTATGATAGTTCATTCTATTATTTTGAAAGCAGTGGGATGAGGAAGAGAAAGGCATTCAAGGGTTTTTACCTTACTCTTTATTACCTTTATTGCTTGAGTATGAATGTCAGACCAAGGAGGAGGATTCTTCTTGAGTCTATCATATAATGGTTTAGAATCCAAAGCAAGGTTAGGATAGAAATCACTGACATAATTGAGGCATCCTAAAAACCTTTGTAATTCAGTTTTATCAAGAATCTTATTAGGAAATTTATCAGCAAAAGCTATAGATCTATCTATTGGAATAATGGTGCCATGATGTATCATATGTCCTAAAAATCTGATATTGGTTTTGAAAAGTGTAATCTTTATATATATATATATATATATATATATATAATTTCCAACGCTCGTAGGTAAAGTAAATAGTATTTTTACCCCACAATGGACATCAACCACGGACCTACTATATTTGTGGCGGAACCACAACGGATATAGTATGTCCATGGCAGTTCAATTTTTGCCACCGTCCAAAAAAATAGGACAGTGGCAAGCCTATAGGCAAAAATACTATTTATTTTGGTAACATTCATAATTGGAGAAAAAGATATGAAATTGGTGTGTTTCTCTATTGACATAGAGGTATATATAATAATATACAACAATAACCCTTGATTGTAGGGATGGTGATTAAAAAATCTCTATAAACTAGAAGGTAATCAACACTTACAAATATGGTCTAGTCAATCTCTACAAACTAGGAAGGTCTCTACAAACTAGAAAGGTAAGCTGTACAAAATTTTCAATACTTCCCTTGAAGCTGAATTGTGGAAGAAGGATACACCCAGCTTGTGCAACAATGAAATTGGTCCCATCCACGAGCCTTGGTGAAAATATCTGCAAGTTGATTCTTAGTGGAGAGATAGGTTGTTTTGAGAAGGCCATTTTGAATTTTCTCCCTAACGAGGTGGCAGTCTAACTTGATATGTTTTGTTCTTTCATGAAGACGAGGTTTTTTGAAATGTGCAGTGCTGCTTGGTTATCACAATAGAGGAGATTGTGAGTGTCGTATGCCCAAATAGAGAAGAAGATACTTAAGCCAAGTGAACTCACAAGCAGTGATAGCCATGAAGCGGTATTTTGCTTTTGCAGAAGAGCAAGATATGGACTTTTGCTTCTTAGTGCGCCATGATATAGGACTGTTGCCAAGAAAAGTTATGTATCCAGTGGTGGAGCGCTGGGTCTTCAAGCAATTCGCCCAATTAGAATAAGAAAATGCAGATACTTGTAGGTTGTTAGTGGAAGAAAGTAAAATTCCTTGCACGGGTGTGTGTTTTAAATAACGTAAAACATGGTGAGTTGCTTCAAGGTGAGGTGTTTGTCGTTTGTGCATGAACTGGCTCAAGATGTGCAAAATATAAGTAATGTTGCGCCATGCGATAGTAACGTATTTAAGTAGTCCCACTAGACGGCGAAATTGTCCTAGATCTGTTAAGAGTTGACCTGAATCATTAGTAAGTTTGTGATGTTACTCCATGGGGAAGGATATTGGCTTGCAACCAAAGAAGCCAATTTGAAACAAAATGTCCAAGGCGTATTTCTTCTGAGTGAGAAGGATCCCTCCAGTAGATCTTGTGACCTTGATGCCAAGAAAGTGCTTTAATAATCCAAGATCTTTGAGATGAAACCGAGATTGCATAAATTCTTTCAATGGGAAATGACATTGGCATCATTGGCAAGGGCAATCACATCATCAACATAAACTAGAACAACTGTAAATGAGTGTTTGATATTTAGATGTGAACAAAAAATAGTCCACAATGGGTTGTTTTTATCCGGCATCATGAAGAGCTTGAGAAAAATTTTCAAACTAATTTTGAGAGGCCTATTTAAGGCCCTATGAAGACTTTTGCATTTGCCAAACTAGATGCTACCCCTTATGAGAATGACCTGGTGGAAGTTCCATGTATACTTCCTCATATAAATCCCCATGTAAAAATACATTATTGACATCTAACTTATGCAATTTCCAATGTAGGAGCAATGGCTAAAAGTCATCTCACAGTTACTAACTTCACTACTGGAGCAAACGTCTCATGATAGTCCAACCCTTCCATTTGGGTATAACTCTTTGCGATGTGCTTTGTAGCGATCGATGGTGCTATCTACCTTGTACTTGATCTTGTACACCCATTTATAGCCAATGGGGTGTTTACCCAGTGGCAATGATCGAATAACCCAAGTGCTGTTGAGATCTAGAGCCTTAAGCTCAATTTCCATGGCATCAAACCAGTGGGAGTGTTTGATAGCTTGTGTATAACTCTGTGGTTCATCATTAGAACAAAGGTTGTTAACATGGCATGGTGAGATGAAGAAAAGTTAGAATCCGAAATGAAATAGGTTTTACCAGGAGAAATAGTGCTTAATGGTGGTTGCCTGAATGAAGCTGTGTTAGTGAGATATAAGTGTGTGTGAGCTTGGGAACACATGTAATCATTAAGGCGAGTTGGACGTAGACTGATATGTTTCGAACGACGCATGGGATTAAAAGCGGGAAAGGGTGTAGCTGGTATCATGGTTTCGATTAGCAGAGATGGAACTGAGGTGGGTGACTCATTAATAGGTGGCACCTCAGTATCAGTAGTAGGTAGGTTCAAAGAGGGAACTTCAAAAGTGTCATTATCCATAATAGGCATGGGCAGAACAGTGGGGTGGTCTCAGGTTATATGTCTTTGACTTGAAAAGAGAACATATCTTCACAAAAGGTCACATCTCAACTAGTGAAAATGGTTTTCTTTTGCAAGTCAAAGACATGATAGCTTCGCTGACTGTAAGGATATCCGACAAAAATAGATTGCTTAGACTTAGGATCAAATTTGTGTTTATGAACATTACTGTTATGAGTATAAGGCACCCAAAAACACATGTGTTCATGAAATGGTTGAGTTTTAAACAATACTTAATGCAGAAATTTTCTAGATAATACAAGTGTGGGTTTATTTATCAAGTATGCTGCTGTTAAAATACATCACCCCAAAATTTAATTAGAAGATGTGTTTGAAAATGCAAAGCACGTGCCACTTCAAGTAAGTGGCGGTGTTTGCGCTCAATGACGCCATTTTGTTGGGGTGTATGCATACATGTTTGCTTGTGAAGGATCTCATGATCCTGAAAAAGCGTTTGCATGGTGTGAGATAAGAACTAATTGAATTGAGTTTGCACCGTTTGCAAAAAAAAAAACTGGTAAGTATAAAATTTAAATATCATCAAGTAAACCCATGTGCCCCGTGAGCAATCGTCTATACTAGTGAAGAAATAATGTGCTCCTGAGTGGGTTGGAGTGGAGTATCTACCTCATATATCACAATGAATTAAATTAAAAGGGACGCTATATGTATTCAAACTAGAAGGAAGAAAAATCTAGTCTGTTTTGCCAAAGTACATCCTTCACAAAAATAAATAAAACATGGAGACAAGTTTAAATTTGAAAAAAGCAAACTAGATGTCCGGTGCGGACAAAGATGCTCCAACCTTTTATGCCAGAACTCAGTAGAATGACTCTGAATAACAAGCAATATAGTGAGATTATTAGGGGCATTGAAAATGAAATATATAACCCGTCTTGCACCTCATCGGCTCCAATCACCTTCCTCATGCTTAGGTCCTGAAAGATACAAAAGGTAGGGAAAAAGATAGCCACACTGTTATAGATACCCCATTTTTAAAACTCGCAAATTCTATGATATTTTTGAACCCTTAGGAAGACACTATCCCAATGAACCCCCGAACCATAGACCACCACAGTCCGTGATCCATATCCTGTGATATAGAATCCTGCAGGACCATTGTTTTAGTAATAAATCAAGTAAAAATAGCAAGACAACTTATTTTTACCTGATTTTTAGTAGGCAATATCATAAAAATGCATGAATCACCCAAAATAAAACACTGCTAATTTTGGTCAGATTTGGGCTCCCTTTGACCTCCAAAAAAGAAATTTGGCTGGCAAATCTACTTGAAATTGGTATATATCCATTATGATATGATTTGAGCTTTTATATAAGCACATTTTGTGACCCTTTTAGGGTAGGACTTTGTTAATCCATAAGCTAAAAAATTTGAGAGATAGAGAGAGCCCAGAGAGAAAATCCTAGATTTAGGAAAACCTAAGCTTTAGGTCGCAGCCCTTACGTTAAGAAAACCATCCAACCAAGCCAAGGCTTGGTCAAACCCTGAAGATAGACAAAGAGGACACACGACATAAACTTAGCCGGTCCTGATACAGGCGAGGCTTTGAAACCTCGGAAGCAATGGGTCAACTGACCTGGTCTGGTACTTTTTTACTCTATATGTATTTTTTTCTATATTTATTTATTCTTATTAGAATTAAATCCGTTTTATTGCATTTTATGCTGTATTTCATATTTCGTATCAATGTTGGCTCTATCACTGATTTGAGAGCAGATCTACTCACTTCTGAGTAGATCTGGCCTAATATTAGAATTTGATTATCCTACTCTCTATCACTTTTTTTTAAAAAAATCAGTTTGTGGTTCGGATCTGGTCTAATCTCATCTTGAGATCGTTCTGATTTGCACTATAAATAGTTTAGCGCCCACCGTTGGGCATTTCGAACTAGATCCGAGCACGAAATACAACTTTTATTTCACTGTTTTCTTTTTTTTTTAAATTCAGTTCTTGAGGCATCTCGAAGATTTAATCAGTGCGTTAGGCTTTGTTGTCGCCTCCATCAATATAAGGCAGCCGCACATCTCCTGTTACCACTTTATTTTTATTTTTATTTTTATTTAATGCTTCTTCATTCTTAAGAAAAAGAAAAAAAGGGTTTGCTCTAATGGAAATTTGCTTCATGTGGACCTAGCTCTCAGCTTATGTTTTCATCACCTATTTTTTACATTATGCTGATAGTTTTGTTTTGCTTGTTTTTTTGCACCTCATAAATTTCGCGTTTCAAGTTTGAATTCCTTTCGTTTTTCTTCAAAGAGGGAAAAATTTCAAAATTTCGCGTTTCAAGTTTGAATTCCTTTCGTTTTTCTTCAAAGAGGGAAAAATTTCATAAGGTCCCACTTTTTCTTTTCAAATACAAATTTCAACTACAAAAAAAAAACAAAAAAATCATTATCTATTCAGGCCATTTTTTATTTTATTTTATTTAAAAGGAATTATTTTGTCATGAAACTGAAAATCTTGTGAAGACTTTTTTATTTTAAAAAAAAAACCAAAAAAAAAAAACGTACACTTCCAAAAGAAACAAAAGAAAAAAAGATTCATTTTTTCTCTTGTAATTTACCACTTCTCTAAGAATTAAAAAAGGAAAAAAATATCCTTTGCTTAAAAAAAAATTCGTTTTTTCTAAAGCCACTTTGTTTTCTAAATAAAAGATGAAGAAGGGAGAAATAGATTCGATTTTAAATTCTTTATCTCCGTTTTTATCTCAAATAGATTAGGTTTTTTTTTTTAATTTTTAATTTTTTCTTTTTCCCTGTCTTGCACAGTAGACTAGGTTTTCACGTATCTTCTCTTATCTTTGTAGATTGGACTTGACCTTATTTGACTTGATATTATCTCTTTGATCTTATCTTTTGTTTTAAGTCCTATATGCATAATTTAAAACTTTCTTCACTCTATCTTCTTTAAGTACTTTTATCTTTTGAAAAAATAAATTAAAAAAATCTTTGTTTCAAAATGATTTTTTTTTTCCTAAAAAAGAGGTTTTATTTATTTATTTTTATTTTTATTTTTTTAAGCCACTTATTTTAAAAAAAAAATAAATTTTTTTTTAAGGCCTATTTGTTTCAAAAAAATAAATAAAAAAGAAGAACTTTTTAAGGTATCTTTGTTTCGAAAAAAAGAAAAAGAAAAAAGAAAAAGAAAAAAGAAAGCCTATTTTGCTAAGAGAAACTTTTAAGGCCTCTTGGATGAAAAAAAGAAGAAACCCCAGATCTCTTTTAGGGGACACGTTTTGAAGTTTGAGTAAAACGAAAACAAAAATCATTGAAACACCACCTTCCATCCAATTCATCTCTTGCTGTCCTTCCGTAGCTATTATGTTTGCAAGCCTCTTTCCTTCCTTTTTGAGCGCTTATCATCAATCTTCTTTGTTGTGTTGATCTCTTGCTCATGGCCATCGCGCCTTTCTATTTCTTTCCATAAAATTTTTTGTTAACTTGTTATTATCTTGCTAAAGAGATAAGATTCTGATCATTTTCTTTATCTTCCTAAAAAGAGGTGGTTGGTCTCTTGCTCATGGCCATCACACTATTCTGTTTCATTTCATTAAAAATTTGTTAACTTGTTATTATCTGCTAAAGGGATAAGGGTTCCAGGTATATTTTTCTTTTTTCTTTCCTAAAATGAGGCCCTTCTATTAGTTAAAAAACAAACAACGCACTTCTACGCAAAAGAAATAAAAAAAAAAATAAGGCCTCTTCTCCTTCATAAAAAAAGAAAAAAGAAAAACGCCTTTTCTTTAAAAGAGGGAAAAAAAATATGAGGCCTTTTCATTTTCAAAAATATAAAAATAAAATAAAAAAATAATTTTTTAGATTAAAAAAATATTTTATATTTTTTTTAAGAAGTATCTCTCTTTTAAAAAAAAAAAACAAAAACAAAAAGACGCTTCTATTTTCGTTCAAAAAAAAAAATTCATTCTAAGGCATTTTTGCATTAAAAAAAAAAGATTATTTTCTTCTCTTGTTATTTAGCACTTGAATTAAAAAAATATAACTTTTAATGCAATTTTGCTTTCCAAAAAATAATTTTTTTTGGCCTTTATTTGTTCTATTTTCCTTCTTTTCTTAGTTAAAAAAAATTCAGGAAAATCACTTCTTTTTAGGTCATTGCCATCTCCACAAAAAAAAAAAAAAAAAAAAGCAAAACTTTGAAAGCCTTTCTCATTTTCAAAAGGAAAATTTGCTTTGTAAGAAATAAATAAATAAATAAATAAATAAAATTAAGGCTTATTTTGTTTAAAAAAAAAGAAAAAAATTACTTTTGCTACAAAAGTTGTTTTTTAAAGCAACTTCATTTTCCCAAAAAAAGAAAAGACAAAGCGAATCTCCACTTTTTATAGTAAAACAAAACCTTAGTCCGGGTCCACACTTGGTCTAAATTTGAAACCTTCTGGGTCCAAGTCCAGGCTCGTGCTCAGCCTAGCCTAGGTCCAAACCAGTTTACACCTACGTCCGAACTTAAGCCCCTTTTTAGTCGAAGTCAAGGCTCGTACCTAACCCAACCTTGATCTAGTCCGGGTCAATACTCGGTCTAATATTCAAAACCCTCTAGGTCCACGCCTAGGCTTGTACCCAGCTTAGTCTTGGTCCGAATCAGGTTCACACTCAGAACCGAACCTAGACCCCCTCTTGGTTCGCGCCAAGATTCACGCCCATCAAGTCTAGATTTCAATCTAGGTCTTAACCTAGGTCTAGATTCAAAATTTCCTTTAGAACTAGACTATGCTCATCCTAGTTTAAGGTTTGAACCAAGACCCACTAAGTCTAGCAAGACCTCGAGTTTAGGACCTAACTCTAGTCAGAACTTAAATTTATTCCTGGGACTAGGTTGGGCTCACATCTATTCAAGATTCAAACTTAAGTCTATCAAGCCTAGCTACGTTAAAGTCTAGGTCGGGCCCTAAGTCTAGATCAAAGGTTCAAATAGGGAGAAGTCGCCATGTCGGTCACTCAGGGCAACTATGATGATTGCTCCATAGTCGACTCCAAACCTAACCTTCCTAAACCTAGAGCCAGAACCCTGGTCCATCCATTTTTGGACGCCCAAGTCTTCAATTAGCGGCATAATCTCAAGGATCGGTTCCAGATCTTGAAATATGTGTTGCTCAAAAAGCTAGCTTAGCTCAAAAAACTTTGAATAGTCAAGGGACTCGACCCAAGGTTGTCCTGCAAGGGCTCTTAGGCACCCAAAGTAAGAATAGAGTGAGGGAGGAGGTTCATGCAGTGTCAAATGCTCATGCTCATAACTTAAATCAAGACATTTTTGAGACATGATAGCCTTGAAACCCTGATAACCAGGACCCACTTAAGTCTAAGGGATCTGACCCAACTCAAGCTACCACGATACAACTCATGGTAACCTGAATGTAGTACAAAATAGAACGATCTGAACCGACCCCTAAGTGATGTAAGTATCCAAGGTGCCCTCCAAAGTTTAGTTGATTGGGGCTATACTGTTCATACCCAAGCACATGAGTCAATTTGAAACCAGTTTAGTGCTATAGGGCAACCCTTAGGATGGTCAAGTCAACCGATTCTTCAATTGGTCCCAGTAGTTTGTCCGGTTCAACTGACTGTGCAATTTCCACAGCCGGTGGCAACACCTATGGGACAATACGTCCCTCAGGCACATGTTTACCAAACTGCCCCGGTGACTACAACTCGTCAACCTCAAGTCCATACGGGCCAATACATACCTCAAGCCTTGACTCATTAGTCTACACTTGGGAACCAGCTAACTGGTGGCCCTCCCGTCATGCTGAATGGCCAATATGAAGGCACCATTAAAGCAATGCAAGATATGCCTGTAAGATTGGGCATTTACAAAGTTTTACCCTCGAAGGCCTATGTTCATGAGACCTTCAGAGGCATGGAGGAACTTCCCTTCAGATTCATCATCCCAGAATTTCGAAACAAATTCAACGGGAAGAGCGATCCAGATACTCATTTTCATGCATACCTCCTTTCCGTTCTCGCTTTACGAGATATGCCAAATCAACTAAAGGCCATATTTTCGCAAACGTTGTCTAGCGAGTCTTTGAACTTGCATCGAAGAATGATGAGTACTCAACCGCACATCACTCTAAATGAAATGATCAACCTATTCGTCTCCCACTACCGTGGATCAACACCAAGACCTCTCTCACTGGGTGAACTCAGTTCAACAAAGCAAAGCCCAGGAGAATCCTTCGAGGACTTCATCAATCGAATCCACGAGGCGGCAATGCAGGTCATCAAAAGTCCACTTATAGACTTGGCCAAGATCTCCATGGCCCTAGAGAACACCACTCCAGAATACATGACCTTCTTTAGTCAAGGCCTTATCCCCTACTCTTGCGATTACATGATCGAGAGGGTGGCACGTCATGAAAGGGCCAAAGAAAATATCATCACATGCAAAATTCCAAATGGAGATGTAGCCCCAAAAGTGAAACAATAAGTCTTTATCATCGACAATCAAGCTGAGGCAGATGATCCCTTCAATCCACTCTTCCAAGTTAATGCAATAGATGACTCGCACATGTGAGAAAGGAAATCAAACTTACAAGAGCAAGATGAACTTGAGCTTAAGCTCAACCGAGATTCGAAAGCTGTGAATTCCCAAACTCATGGTGACTAGAAAAACCTTCATTTCGGGACAATAACTCATGCAGAGACAGATGAGCAAATTCTTCAAGGAGACCTATTGCCTCAAATATTAAAAGAAGTTGACCTTTTGAAAATTTTAAGAGGCTCAGTTGGGCCGTCTTCACCAGACTTCCTAGAAGATCCAGCTATCTGGGATGATGATTTCAAAGCTGAAGACCAAATTGGGTCACCTCCTCAAGAAGAGAGATTTTCTGAGCTTAACTGGGGCAATAACACAACTCCGATAGCCGGGGCACCCCCATATCAAGAAAGCTCATCTATTAAAGAACAAGTTCCTAACGGAATAGAAAGCCCTGCACGGGAACCTTATCAAACTACCTAATAGGGGCAATCTCTTCTCATGAAGACGATGCAACATGGGCAGTTAATGAATTGAGCCCTTGTTTGTTAACTCCCAATGTGCTATAAGGTCATCAAATGTTACCAAATGAGGCATTCATGCTTTAAACTTCAAAATGCATTAATGTTTAATGAGTAATATAAATTATCCCATTAATGGGAAAAACCTAATGAGCTAGCTTGTCTACACAAAAGATTGAGGGATTAGTAAACTAAGAGTGATTCTTAGCTCAAAATCGAGGTTTAAATGGGGCAGTTCAAATGATAAATCCAAGGGGAACTTGACGACCATTGTCAAACAGATATTGAATGCCAGAGGGAAATCAGAGGATGATTGATATTAGAACCTCCCTGCCACCTGGATAAGGGAAATGTGATCAAATTCTTACATAGTCTTAAAACGAAATGGCAAAACGAAAAAAAAGCATCGCTGACTCTTCTCCATCTCCTTCATCATCTTCTTCAAAAATAAAGAAAAAGTTTCTCTTAGCTAAAGATCCTAAAAGAACCCCAAGCGTTGAAAAAAGGCAATCGGCTGAACACCCGAACGGGACCCCGGGGGGATGAAAAAATAAATAATAAAAAAAAATCCGCTGGGCTTAAAATATGAAAGGAACCCCAACCGTTGGAAAAAGAGCTGCCAGGCTGAACACTCGAAAGGGACCCTGGGAGCGATGAAAAAGAAGAAGCTCTTTCCTTTCCTTCTATTCTCCAAAGTCTTTTCTATCTAAACATCTTCTCTTCCTTGTTCCTAAGTTAGAAGGGTATCAAAAGAAAAATCAATGAGCATTAGCCTGATGGAACATTGTTAAGGACCTCGATCATCTGGACTTCAAAAGGTGAATGGTGGAGGAACGAAATAAAAAATCCAAAAAAGATTCTGAACACCCAGGGGCAGTATCCTGTATTTTCAAAACTATGTTTTGCTCAAAAACTCCAGAGAACTCTCATTTGAATTGAAATACAAGAGCCGAAAAGATAAAGAAATACTTGATGATTCCTCGTTCTAAAAATTCAAGTAAGGAATCGACTCGTTCATAAAGGGTCCACTAAAGGGGTCACAAGTGATTAAACTGTAAGACCCACATTTTTTTTTAAAAAACAAATCTTAAAAGTTTCATTTCAAAACTTTTCTTTTAAAAAACGCTCCATGGTTGTATGAGTATCTCTCAGTTAGCTCCCTTGAGGCAAAAGGAGGAAAACTCATCACCTTATATGTGTATGACGGTCCGATAACCAGAATTTTGGACAAAAACCATATAATTGGGGTGATTGAGTTTGTCAAAATTCAGTCCGAAAAGTGTGCGTAAATAAAATGTCCCAGTACCTCGATGAATCAATTACACACAAAATATTAACAAATAAAACACTCAGTAACTGGGACAATGTAGCAAAAAACTCCAAAAAACAAGGGCAGACGCTATAATTCTAAAAAGAAAAAAAAATCTTAAAAATTTCATTTCAAAAAGTTTTTTTTTTTTTTTAAAACACTCAATGGTTGTATGAGTATAACTGCTAACTACCCTATCCATCGTTGCAAGATGTTAAACTGCTTAGAGGGCTCTATCATTGTAGTCGCTAAAACTACTAACTAAAAATTTGGTTTTTCAAAATATCTTTATCTTTTCGAAATGATTCACTATATGTCTTGTGCTTTCAAATACCTTAATTTCTTTATTAAAATCATAGCATGTTAAAAGCTCCTGGTTCTATTTAAAAAATCTTTCTATTTTCAAAATTTCTAAAATATCTTTTAAAACAAAGGAGGTTGGATATCCGTATTTGATGATTACTGCATTGCCACCTCATCTCTCTATTCAGAATTGATTGGGCAAACATTTTTCCTAAACAAGTAAAACCTATAGAAGGCCTTAGGAAACCCTAAGGGAATAAAAAAAAATGGCAGGTTTAAGAATTTGAAATTATGAAAACTCGTGAAGTTAAGTGGCATGACTAGAAAATCCAATTCAAGTTTCAAGCGGGTGTAACTCACCGACATCTCATGCCGAAAACCCTAGGATGAAAATGCCCTAGATGGGTGAGTGGAGAGTGCAATATCTTGGAGGGATAGTTGGTGTGCCCTCTAACTACGAAACGTTAGGCTGAAATTTATAATGTCTGCATTATCTGTGCCACTCTCCTGCCCCTTGAAGGACAAAGAGTGCCAAAGAGTATCTACTTCTTTGCCACCCACCTGTCCCTTGAAGGACAGGGAGTGCCAAAGAGGGGCAACTATGGACTCCCCATTTTTAAAAATGTCAAATTCTATGATATTCTTGACCCTTAGGATCATACTATCTCAGTGAACCCTCGAACCATAGACCACCATAGTCTGTGATCCCTGTCCTGTGATTAAGAATCTTGTAGGACCATTGTTTTAGTAATAAATCAAGTAAAAATAGCAAGATAGCTTATTTTTAATTGATTTTTGGTAGGCAATATCACAAAAACGCATGAATCACCCAAAAAATCAAAAACTGCTAATTTTGATCAGATTTGGGCTCCCTTTGACCTCCAAAATGGAAATTTGGTTGGCAAATCTGCTTGAAATTGGTATATATACATTCTAGTATGATTTGAGCATTTATATAAGCACATTTTGTGATCCATTTAGGGTGTGACTGTATTAAACCATAGGCCAAAAAATCTGAAAGATGGAGAGAGCCCAGAGAGAAAACTTATGAGAAAACCCTAGATTTAGAAAATCCTAAGCTTTAGACCGCAACCCTTAAGTTAAGAAAGCCATCCAACCAAGCCAAGGCCTGGTCAAACCCTAAAGAGAGACAAAGAGGACGCATGTCATCCGGTCCTGATACAGGCGAGGCCTCGAAGCCTCAAGAGTTCCGAGCCAACTGGCCCGGTCTAGTATTTGTTTCTCTCTCTGTATTTCTTTTCTGTATTTATTTATTTTTATTAAAATTATATTCGTTTTATTAGATTTTATGTTGTATTTTATATTTCGGATCAATGCCGGCTCTATCGCTGATCTGAGAGCTGATTTGCTCACTTATGAGTAGATTTGGTCTCATATCAGAATTTGATTGTCTCACTCTCTATCACGCTTTAACAAAGAATCAGTTTGTGGTTCGGATCTGGTCGAATCTCATCTTGAGATTGTTTCTATTTGCACTATAAACAACTGTTCATGGGACTAGTTAATTTGCTTATAGAGGGAAGATTGCAATTGAAAGTTGGAATATAAAATACATTATCTAGGCTAATAGTTGACTCAAGTTGGACTGCCCTACATAAGTAATGGAAGTAATTCTCCTACCATTAGGCATGCAAACATGTTTACCATTATGATTTGAAGCACAAGTTAATAACCTAGAAGTGGAATAAGTAAAATGGTTGGATGCTTCTAAATCAATGACCCATGAGTCATAATTATTTTTTGGGAATAGAGAGACAAACTTCCATACCTACAAAATTTGCAATAGTAGGTGGGGTTTCAACATTCAGCATGGACATCAATTGTTGGTATTAACTCAGAGTTAAGGAAGGAAAGTTCATCTTTGATGAACCCGAGACAACTACACCATTGTTGACGAACTCCACACCAGAACTAGTGTTGATGTTCTACTGGCCATGGTTGGCTAATTGCACAGTTGAGTTGTGAGCGTGTAGCTGATTCGTGGCCTTGGGATGGCCAGCAAGATACCCCACTAACTCAAAATACTTTGTTTTGATGTGGCTTTCGCAACCACAATTCTCACAAAATGGACGCAGCTTCTTCCTGCCATAGCGGCCTCTCCTTTAAATTTTGATTGAGCTGGAAGAGCAGCTGCTTCTCCTGGCAAGGGTTGACAAATTTGCAGCCCCTTTTGCTGTTCTTCTTGTAGAGCTAAGGAGTAAACTTTGTTGATATTGGGAAGAGGGTCTATAGCCAAGATTTGACTACGAATAGTCCCAAAAAAATCACTCAGGCTCATTGGGAGCTAGTACATTCATTCGAGTTGTTGTTGGGCTTGCATCTCCTTAAACGATCTACTAGTGCATGTAGGGATTTTTGCATACGAGGCTAGTTCGTCCCAGATGGTCTTCATAGAAGTAAAATAAGAGGCAACTGAGGGCTGCACTTGCCAGATTACAGAGAGCTTCCTCTTGAGATTATAGATCTTTGGACCATTTCGTTGAGAAAATCTGTCTCCTCTAGATCTATCCAAATTTCATATGTGGTGTCTGCATATGCAACACTATCTACAAGATCTTTAGAGAGTACATTGAGTAACCATGAAACTACCATGTGATTGCATCTCTCCCAAGTCTTCACAACAATAAGTTTTTCGGATGGTTTTGGGAATGAACCATCTAGAAAGCACAGTTTATTCTTTGCTCCTAGAGCCATAGTCATAACCCTTCTCCACATGTTGTAGTTGTCTCCAAGAAGAGGTTTAGAGACAAGTACAACTCCAGAATTGTTAGAGTGATGGAGATAATAAGGAGAAGAGAAATCAGAGGCCTAAGTATTGTTACTTTCAAGGGAAACTGGGGCTCGTTATCTGATTGCGAGTTTTGTATCATTTCTATTGTGTGCCATGGCTTGAAGGTGAAGGAGAGAGATGACAAACAGGTCCGTTATGAACTTTTATTACTCTGCTAACATATAACATCCGTAATTGGAGAAAAAGATGTGAAATTGGTGTGTTTCTTTATTGACATAGAGGTATATATAATAATATGTAATAATATCCCTTGATTGTAGCGATGGTGATTAAGAAATCTCTACAAACAAGAAGGTAATCAATAGTTACAAATATGGTCTAGTCAATATATACGTACTAGAAAAGTAAGCTGTACAAAATCTTCAATAATTTTCGCCTACATACATATGTTCAATTTTTTTCTTCACCTCCCTTTTGAAAAGGTAATATGTTCTTGTTTTCTTTAATTTTATTTGTTTTTATTTATATCTGGTTTCACCTCGATCCCAGCTTTGTGGGCTTAGGCCCCTGCTTGAGATCGCTCCCACAAAAACCCTCGCGTACGCGTGTGCGGATAGGTGCCAACAGTGAGAGAGATTTTGGTGCTGCAAGGGGTTCAGGTGCCTACATCACACGTGGTTGGGTTCGTGGACACACCTAGGCTTGGCTAGCCCTCTTGGATCAATTTGAAAGCCCCCTGACTTTCTCGGCACGGTCTAGGTCTCGCTCCCTTTCTCTATGCACACTACACCTTGATTTTTTTACACTTTGGGTATAAAATTGGGGTTGATGGCTCCTTGGTTCCTCCTTAGGTAGGCTAAGCATGGGTTTGGATGGGGTATGAGAGAGTAGGTAAAGAAGAAGAAGTGGGGACAAAGAAGAAGAAGAAGGAGAGGGAAGGAAGATGATCGCTTTTCAATTATGTAGCCTTCTGGCGTTACCTTCGTCAGGAGGCCTTACCGGTTGACCTAGAAAAGGTGTTCGGCCTAAACCTAGCGTCCCAGAGGCACATCAAGTGACGCACACTTCTTGAGCGCTCAAAAGCCCCCAAGGTAGCCTAATGCTCGTACCTCCTCAAAGAATGTATGAGGAGAGATGAAAGGGGAAGAAGAGAACAAGGAGAAGAAAGAAGAGGGGTACCTCTAGGATTTGGCGGACTTCCAGCATTGCTTCTCCCAAGAGGCTTTACCGGTCGACCCCAAAAGATTATTAAGCCAAAACCTAATACCACGGAGGCACAACAAGAGACACAAACTTCTTGAGTGCTCAAGAAGCCCCAAGGTCGGCTTAATACTCATACCCCCTCAATAGAGTATATTTAAAATAACAGTAAAAGAGGGTGAAGAGAGTAAAATAATTAAAACAGAGAAGGATAAGAAGAAGAAAGAGAGAGTAGAAGAAAATGAGAAAAAGAAGTGGGGTAGCCTAGCCGTCTCACTCTTAAGTAGAGGAAAGGGGAGAAAAGAGCGAGAGGGGAGATATATTTTGAGAGAGTAAAGAGAGAGAAATGGAGGGAGAGAGAGTGATAGAGAAGTGGGGTAGCCTAGCTGCCTCACTCTTTAAGAGAGAGAGAGCGGAGATAGAGGGAAAGAGAGTAAGAGGAGAGTGGGGGAGATGCCCCAGTAGCCTCCCTTCTTGAGAGGGGGAGAGAGAGAGAGGAGGAAGAGAGTGGGAAAAAGAGAGAGAAAATGGGGGAACTAGTTGCTTAGCCACTTGACTCTTCCCACAGAGAGAGAGAAAAAAAGGGAAATGGAGAGAGAGAGAGAGAGAGAGAGAGAGAGAGAGAGAGAGAGATAGCTGGGTGGCCCAGTCGCTTGGCTTTCTGGGGGGGGGGGGGGGGGGGGGGGGGGGGGGGGGGGGGGGGGGGGGGTGAGAGAAAGAAAGAGGGGAAAAAGAGAGAAGAGAGGGGAAAATGAGCTAGGAGGCCTAGCCACCTGGCTCTTAGGTGAGGGGTGAGGTGAGGGGTGAGAAAGAGAGAGAGAGTGGGAAAGAGAGAAGAGAAGAAGAAGAAAGAAGAAGAAAATGTGAGAGAGAAAGTCAAGGGGTACCTAGCGACTAGCGAATGGGCTGAAGGCTTGGACTCGGTGGCTAAGTGTGCTCTGAACAGTCCTTGAAGTGCTCTTGAAAGGGGCTTGAGTCCTTTGGCAGAGGGTTAGGGTGCAAGGTTAGGTTTGGGTGAACCTAGGTAGACTATCGTGTATGGTTGATGGGCCAAGTGAGGGCTAGGGTGTATGGTAGGGCTAAGTGGTCTAAGGTGTATGAGATGATATGGTGAGGACTAGGGTGTATGGTGAGGTTAAGTGAGGTCTAGGGTGTATTGAGGGTTTAATGGTCTAGGGTGTATGGTAGGGTTGAGTGGTATAGCGTGTAGGGTAGTCTAGGGAGTAGGGAGTAGGAGGTTTGGGAGTGGGAGGTATAGAAGTTTAGGGTATGGGAGTTTCGGAGCCCAAGTGTATTTTTTCATAAGCTAGATGTTTCTCTCTCTTTCGCTCTCTCCCTCGCTTGAATTGAAGAATGAAATCAAAAGATAAGAAAACTCAAGCTAATGCACGATAAGAAAACTCAAGCTAATGCACCTTACTTTCAAATTATCTTCAATTAGGGTTACAAATGGTGAAAAAACTTTACATAGGATCTTCCCCAAACATGGGTGGATGATCAAAACAATGCCAAATTGATAAAAAATACATTTTTTTAAAATTAAAAAGTGAATTTCGTTATTGGAGCAAAATGATCGTTTTGTCCCTCTCAACTTTCATGGAAATGACAAGACCGTCCCTAAAAAGGCGCCTCTTGCCTTTTGAGACTCTTTTGAGCGCTTTTCGGCAAGCGTCCGAGCGAACTAACAACGTGAAAGTGTTGGGCTCCTTGAGATGATCAATTTGATATCCATTTTGAGCTTGAATTGAACTTTTGTGGTTGATCTTAAACTCCGGCCAAAGTCATGTTCTTGAATTTGTTATTTTTTTGATCTTACTTGTTTCGCCTTGTTTTTCATCACTTTCTTCATCACAAATTGAAAGGGGGTCATTGTGATCATTTTGCAATGAAAACCCCTCGATTTGGTTCTTATTTGAGAATTTTTGTAATTTCGGAGGTCGTCGAAAATTGGGATTCTGGCGACCAGAAAATCATGCATTCTTGCGAGTCAAAATAGAATATTTTTCCGACCTCAATCTTGTGCAAATCTTACCTCAAATCAAAGTCCATTGAGTTACAGTCGCAATGGACCTACTCGTGAGGCCATCAGATGTCGGGGCTTCGATATATGGCCATAAGAGAAGATAGATTAGCTATAATTCTCCATGCCAACTTCATCATGCATGCATTATTGAACTCTACAATATCACGAATTCTACGTCCCCCCCTCTTCGATTGGCAAATATACATGTTTCCAATTCACAAGGTGAATCCCCTTTTAATGGTCTGTACCAGCTCATAAGAACATTATCTTGAAGCCTTTCCAACATATTACATGTGCATTTGGACAACATAAAAGATTAAACCCAAAAAAGGGCAGATTAACATAGCACTGACTTCAAAAGCTGTAATCGACTTGCATAAGAAATGGATAGGACATGCCGTGTTCCTATATTGCCAAAGAATTTCCCTACCAAACTTTGACAGTTATGGTGCTTTAGGTTATCATGAAACATAGGTAAACCCAAATATCTCACCGAAAGGGAACCCATACCAAAAAGCCCAATTCCCTCAAAATCTCATATTTGGTACTCATGGAAGTCCCAAAGAGCAAAACCTTACTTTTGTTTATATTCAGTTATTGGTCCAAAGATAGAATATAATTTATGTCTTGCTTCTGCTAAAGAGGCCTCACAAAAAATAACTGCATCCTCCACATAAAATAGGTGCGATATCCTGTTATTACAGCTAGAGGAAACAGCCACGGGGAGCGTTATGTGAAGCACGGCATAATCCAACTGCCTAATGAAGTTTTGAATTCAGTTAAAAAAGAAAAAAAAGAAGTTTTAATGGCATGCGCCCCTATTTCAGAACTCCATCTTGGAAATGGGTTGATGATCCAAAACATTTTATGATCTGCAAATCGATTTTTGACTCCACATGTTGAATTTGGAGCTTAAAAAATGGTCCAAATCAAAAGGTTCTAGAAACATTTGAATCGGATGGCCGATATAAAAAACGCAAGAGGGACTATTTTTTGGGCTACAAACCTATTTTTTTTCGATCCATGAGTGTGGAAGTTCAACCATTGGATTTGTAGAGTTTCAAATCCTCAATCCATCTCCATCATGACCTTATTCCAAACGCATGAATAATGGTCATCCCACAACCTTATTCCTTAAGTACCCCAATTGCATCACTTGAAATTGTCGTGTGTGGGCGCATGCAACATGTTTTAGAGCTTAACCGAATCTAATGGTTTGCAGCTTTTTTGATGGATGCTAAAGGTGCAGCAATGGACAAAAGTGTTCAAAAAAAAAAACATAGAGAGTTAACTCAGAATTACCTAAGTCGACTCAGACTTGGTAGGCAACTGGGCGAGTTTCTACCAGAACTAGGGCGAGTCACCTAATACCCTGGACAAAAAGGTAAACAAATGCAATGTTTATTAGTGTTGCTAGATTCTCTTTGGAATCGTCTTCGATTTGGTCAGAAAAAATGAAGCAATTCAGTGCTTCGATTAATTCAGGAGAAGACTTTAGACTTCTTTTAAGAATTCAATTCAAATAATGTATATATTTATATAAAAAAATATATTAAAAAAATGAACAAAATTAAAATAAAAAATTTCAAGAAGTAAAGAAAAAAATAGATCTTATTGATTCGGCCGAAGAGATCGAAGTTGTTGGAAATTTTTTTACTCCCTGGGAATTATACTCCCTGGGAATTTTCATTAATGATATAAAAAAGCAATACTGTGGATGATAAATCCCAAATGTTAAACACAAGGCATTGCCGTATACTTAAATCCATTATTTGAGCTTAATAAGGTATAGCACCAGAAGGAAAACTCGGTGTCAGTGGACCGAAAACCCAGTGTTGTGTTTGAGATTCCTTGTGAAAAATTGTTTTTCCTATATTATAGATCTGCGAAGCTTATTTAATTGTAAGATTGCTTGGATAACATCCTATTATTTGAATCTTTAGTGGACTAGTGTCAAGTTAACTTATAGTATAGGATTAACAGTTTGGTGAATACTTGTTAATCCTAATTTGCTACTCTTACGGGAATTACAGTGGGAGTTACACTTGAATCTCAACTCCTATAGACTATTAATGTGATAGTTACAAAGGTATATCTATTATAGATATAGTGAGTGAAGGACTCCTCTTATTTTTGTGCCATGTGTCCTTCTCTCATTAAAAAATCTTATATCTTTCCTCAATTATCTCTCTTTAATTTATATCATCTACGGTTTTTCTCTCTACTGTTTATATTACTCCCCTCTATCTTTCCTAAAATTTATTCTCACATTTATTTTCCTAAAATCTCTCATTTCCCCTTTAATTATATCATCTACCGTTTCTCTCTCTCTCTCTTTCTCATTTATTCATATTTCTCTCTCCCTTTCTCTCTTATTTATATCATCTACGTTTCCTATCTCTCTCCTCTTTCTTAAAATCTGTCTACCTTCTATTTATCGTAACTCTCTCCCCCTCATGAATTCTCTCTCTTATTTGTATCATCAACGTTCCTGTATCTCTCTCCTCCTCTTTCCTAAAATCTACCTCCTTACCTATGGAGTCTCTCTCTCTCATTCTTTCATCCTCTTTTCTTAAATCTCTCTTCTATTTATCATAACTTTCTCCCTACCCACGGACTCTCTCTCTTTCTCTTTCGTATTTATAGCATTATATCTACTATGGAGACTCTATTTTTCTCTCTTATTTCTCAACAAACTCTTTCTCTTCTCTCCAAAACGTTTCTATATTATCTCTCAATCACGAATTTTTATTCTCTCTCTTCACATGTAAAGCAGCAATTATACTTCACTCAACGCCTTTTTTATTAAATATACACGTCTGGCTCTCTCTCTCTTCTCATTATTCTCTCCCCAAATAATTTTTGCTCTGGCGGTTTACATTGATTTAAATCAAAAGTTTTATATGCTTTGGTAGGAGCACATTGTTGTCCTACATTATCTACTTAGTAGACAGAGAATGCCATCTGTTTTTTCCCATTTGTTGTTGTTGTCCTAGGAGAGAGAGTTATTTCACAAGGTTTACATCGGGTTTGCGATTTCAAAAAGAGGTAATTGTTGATGAAAATGCATAGGGAAATGATTTCATGCAACCGTTGTATAGTAATATGAAAATGCATAGGGAAATGATTTCATGCAACCGTTGTATAGTAATATGATGCAATAACCTTTAAAAACCATCTTATGGCTATTTGTTTGATCCAAATTTTGAAATATACACTCTTTTCATTTTGATGAACAATCACAAAAAAAGAAAATTTGAAAATACAACCTATAAAGTATTTTTTTAACCCAATTTAACACAGGCTGTTCATTTCGATGAGATGCTTAGATCTAGGATTTAGAATAATTTTTTCATTTCCAATTTTTTTAGATGGATTTATTATTATTAGATGAACAATATTAAAAAATAAAAAAAATGATTTTGAGTTTATCGAGGCTAAGATCTTGAAATTCACAAAATGAATAGTCTAAATTCGTTTTTGGAAGGGACTCATTTTGACCATATCTAGTGTTCAAATTGAACTTTTTGTTGTTTTGGGATTGATTATTGAGATGAAAAGAGTGTGTGTGTGTAAAATTTAGAGTCATACAAATACCACAAACATGGTTTTCTAGACGTGTCGTTGCATTATACTATGATACAACCGTTGCATTAGATCATTGCTCAAAGGCATATTCTCTATAGAGTTAATTATAGAAAGGTGTATATTATAGTTACGTACAATATCTTGTATTTTATGGTAAGTCTAGATATAGTTTAGGTATATGTGATTTATTTATGTTCTTGTCATCTCTTATTTGTCTATATAATACAAGGTTGTATATTCATATTGATTAATAGACACGGAGAGTCTCTTCAGATAAACCTAAGACTCTAACTTGATATTAGAACAAGACGCTATCTTTGTACTATTTTGTTCCTTTGTGATCAAGTTTATTGTTCTATTGTTGCTTGATAATGTATGTTCTTATCTGCGAGTGGCCTATTCTGTTCTTTTAGCTGTCGCGACTATTTTGCTATCTTTAGCGAAGATCTAAAGTTTCATGCATTTATGAAGTCTGTTGATTTGTCGTTGCCCGAGCCTACTCTGTTCTTTCCTTCTGTTTCTGAGGCTTACTAAATAGTCACTACTTCAGCCTATTCTAATTGGGCAAGCTTTCTATGCATCCCTTGCAGCATAAATCTTATATACTTCCCCTTATCCAACGGTCCATTCTGAATGGAGGGTTAAGATTGCCCCAATCACAATGTCACGTCTATATACTTTAATGTTTTTTCTATAAACTATTTTTACACCAAATTTTGGACGTCCAAGCCTCTATTAAACTCGCAATAGCGAAAAATATAAAAAACTATTTCCAATAAAATAAAATGACCAAAATACTTGTAAAATTTTTAAGAGGTATTTTGGTCATTATATTTTATCAAAAAAATATTTTTAATATTTTTTATAGGTGCTCCCCAATGAGAAGATATCACGTATCAAATTTCATTTTCATACAATTTGTATAAAAAAATAAAATATTTTGAGACGTCGGATCTAAGATCAAATAGTGAGTGGCTCTCTTGATCAAAATTGGACGGCTGGATGGTAGGGAAAGCATAGATCTTCTATGTTGTAGGGGAAGTATAGAAACCTTTCCCTTTTATTTTTGGCTTCTATTCTCTAAAAAGGTTGCAGTGTTTAAAAAATCGACTCGGCTAAGGTACTTAGACCCTAACCGAGGCAAGTTATTCGGCCGAGTTCATGTCATAAAACCAAAACGAGGCCCAAAAAAAAAAAAGAACATGTATCTTTCATAAACTTTTTGTCTAATCGGGATCATCAATTAGGTCGATCTGAGTCGCAATTGGTCGGTGGCAATCCGCCTCACTGATCCCTATTTTAAAACACCCATTTAGGATCTGAATTTTTTGAATGTAACATCCATGAATAGCGAATGACGTCTTAATATTGAACAAAAATGATTAATTTTTTAGATAATATGTTCTAAGTGCTTTTTTAGATAATATGTTCTAAGCGCCTAGAAACTCCCAATTGAACTTTTTTTAAAAATAGCAAAACAATAACTAAAAAATCAACATGTTTTTTTAAAAGCTTCTCAAACAAAATTTTAAACTGAAGCGCAAACTTTCTTGTTCAAAAGACTCACTTAAAGAGCTTTTTTTCTTGTGAGAGTAAGTGTACAATGTGCTCCCTCGAGGATGGAGTGGGCATTTGACATTTTTCTCTCCATATCCACAACGTGGATCGATTCGCCTTTAAATAATGAAGAGATGAAACAGCCGGAGAATTTAGGGTTTAATAGCTCCCGCCGGCCAAGTTTTTAAGCGCCTCAAAGGCCACTAGTTTTAGAATATGTCCCATCGGTCGACGCCTTTTCTCACCCAATGCAACTCCATTCTCTCCCGAAGGGCGTGTTCGGTATCAGGATATTACGGGGAGAAAGTAGGAATTTTTCCGTTACTGTACAAACTTATATGTTTACTGCACATGATTTATAGAGTAAATAAGTTCTTTCAAAACTTTTTTTTTTTGTTTAAAAAATAAAGTTCCATCCAAAATGAAGAAACTTAAAATGAGAACTTGCCATAAAAAAGGGCCTCCTCCTCGAACCTTATTATGCCTCCCTCCTTGTATTATAGTACATATACGTTATATTTATATTTATTATTATGTTACTATATAATGTTTATTTCTATTTACAATTATTTTATTAAATATATACTACATAAATATCATAACTCCATGTGCCAGCCCTATTAGGGCTTTTGACTTGAGATTAAATGAGTTGGTTTGCTAATTGGCACTGTTTATGCCTTTGAACAACTAGCTAAAAGTCGTAAATCAATCCTTTCCTTTGGTTGAGAGATCAAGTTTATGGTGACGTGCCTTTGGACTTTTTTGTTTTTGCGTAAGTCAGTGGGGAAGAAAGCCCCTTACCCATTTTTTTTATTAATAGAAAACGGATAACACGTTATTATACAACCCTATAATAGGGCAGTTGCGCCAAATCATGTACTAAAAGTAGAGAGAGAAAGTCTGGAGGACGACTATGCCAAATAGTGGCTCTTGTATAAACCGATCCTCTCTTAGCGAGGGCATCGGTTACCATATTCACCTCGCGAAAAACATGAGTAATAGACTACCTGTGAGGCGATAACCTTGTACGACAATTGTCAACTATCGTTTGTAATCTCCAAGGGACATGACGCTGATTTTTAATGGCATCTACTAGTAGCGATGAGTCAGTCTTTATCTGTATCAGAACTAAAAGAATGCCTTCTTTATATCTTGGAATTCTGCAAAATTATTGGACACAAAACCAAAGTGTTAAGTAAACACCGCCACAAATCCACCATTGCAGTTTCTTATGAACCACCACCACCTGCCAAACCAAGGTTGTGCAAAGGCCTCACCATCAATGTTCAATTTATAACAACGAACTTCTGGCAGTGAACATGTGACTGGGATCATGCATTTTGGCTTCAGCTGGCGTCACTTAATGTGTAGATTGCCAATAATCATCTTTTCTGATAGATGAAAGGCTCATTTTCTAACTTTTGCAATGGCCTTTACATGTGAAGCAATCCGAATGATAACCTGCTCTCTTCTTGATGCATTAATTCGAAAGATTCTTCTATTTCGCTTCTCTCACAGAAACCATATTGTTGTGAAGAAGATAGTCGTTAAGATGTTAAGAAATCCCTCCAACTTGAATAAGAAAGCTAGCCAACTACGCAGAGTATCTTGGCCTGAAGTTCTAAGCACAAACCTCTTACCACATTGGCAAGCTAAAGACCGCCAAACATCTTGCGAGAAAGTGCATTGAAACAGGAGATGACATAGGTTTTCTTCATTATTCCTACAAAAAGGACAGATAGAGCCATATGAATACCTTGTTGCTGAAATATGGATGTAGTCGGTAGTCGATTGTACATAGCTAGCCAAAAGAATCACTTGGCCCTTGGATGACATTTGGCTGACCAATGAACACAAAATACATGCTGAGGTGAGCTTTTATAACGAATAAAGTTCAATGCTTCTTTGATTGAAAATGTTCCACTAGTAGAATGGATCCATACCAATGAATCCTTCTTATGCTGCAATGGAAGGATATGACGTTCCACATCACTCCATATGCTGTTCAGCAAAGTGGAGGTAGATGAAGGCAATGCCCGCGATTGGGGGTTACCATCAATAAAATCAGAAACCTTTCACTCTCTAAGATTGCCCAAATCCATATGTCCATTATCATCCAGAGAATCCCAAATCGATTGTACTGACAACCATGTGTCCATCAAGAAATCCACCATTTGCCCATTACCAATGCACCAATGAACATATTCTCTGAGTTAAGATAATCCAAAATGAATGCCCTTCCATGCATGAGAACAACCCCTCTTACCTACAGACTCCGAAATGGAACACACTTTAAAATATCCGTGCTTGAAAAAATGGGCAACTAAAAGCAGCTTGCCTAGAATCAATGATTTTTTCAAGAATAACTCTTAGAAGTCTGAAATTATTTTGCTGATAATTTTATATAGAACATTACACAAACCAATAGGCTTAAAATCTTTCATAACATAAGGGGCATCCACTTTTGGAATCAGATATATTAAAGTTGAATTAATTTTCTTTAAGAGCTTACCTTTACTGAAGAAATCCTTTTGGGCCTTATAAAGATCTTTATTGATGATCTCCCAGGCAAATTTATAAATTTGCACTGAAAAGCTATCCGGCTCTGGAGCACTCTCACTTTGCATGTCCCAGATAGTGGCCTTAATCTCCTCCATAGTGACTACTTCAGCCAATTTTGCTGACTGATCTATAGTTATTGAGCATGATTTGGTAGAAACGGATTTGCCAGAAGCGGGTCAATATCACTTTCTTGAGCAAGCAAATTCTCAAAGATGCTGATCATATGCCTATTTATGTATGCCTCAGAAGCTAACAAGTTCCCATTCTGATCTTTCAAAGATATGATCCTATCATTTCTTCTTCGAATCACAATGGATAGATAAAAGAACTTAGTATTAAAATCCCCGTCCTTCAGCCAATTCTGTCTAGACTTCTGTCTCCATAATATTTCTTCGTGTCCCAAAAGTATTTGAAGCCTCTGGGTACTTTCTTGCTCTTCTAACATTAGTGCATCGTTCGAGGGTTCTGCATATAGACTATCATGCAAAGAAGATAGTTGGTGTTTGACTCCTACAATGGATTCATTAACATGACCAAAGACTTCCCTATTCCATATATACGGATCAGCCCTCATTCTCTTTAGTTTAGTCATAAACCGGTACATAGCCGTGCCTCTAACTCTCACTTCCCATGATGCAGAGATCATGCTCATGAAGTCTGAGTGTTTTTCCCGTATAGAAAAATATTTAAATAACTTTGGTCTGACTGGTCCCTCATCAGAAACTGTTACTAAAAGTGGACAGTGATCAGAGTTACCTTTGGGAAGAAGCTCCACCTTAGATTCCAAAAATGCCAGAACCCAATTAGTGGTTGCCATTGCAGGATCTAATCTTCTTCTTATGCACTTGCTATTGATTTGGTCATTTGACCAAGAAAACCACCCCCTGGCTACCCCAAGGTCAGATAAAGCACAATCCATCATGACTTGGGTAAAATCACCCGAGTCTAATGGTAAAGAACTGCTTCCTCCGATTTTTTCTGAGCTATTAAATAAAGTATTAAAGTCCCTTAGAAGTAACCAATGTTCGGAAATAGCAGCTCCCATAGTCCTCATATGATTCCACAACGGAGATTTTGGAGATACTAAATCGAAGGCATAAACTCCCGAAACCATTGACACCCGGCCATTGCCAATTCTAATGGCTTCCACTGTTATCATTTTTTCATTTACATCGAGCACATTGATGGAGTATACCAATGGATTCCAAAGCATCAAAATTTTGGATCTATCATTACTCTAATTTGCAATAAAGTTATTATAAAAGTCCAAATTTTTTACCACACTTGATTCAACTCTGAAGGCAACTTGGCCTTTAAAAGAAATAAAATACCAATATTTTGTTGGTTTTTTAGAGTTACAATATCAGAAAATCTACTCGAGTCATGAAAGCTCTTTACATTCCAAGCTACAACAGACATAATAATATATTAATTTTTTGATTGCTTATTAAGGGAAACCTAATCTTCTGTGGACATTAGGACACGATGTGCTTTATGAGAACCCTGCTTCTTGCCACCAATAACTGCTGCAGATCCCTTAACTTGAGACCGAGTTCGAGGTTTATACAGCCCCTCACTAGTAGTATGATCTTGAACCCACCTTATGAGCTCCATCCACCAGAGGCATACTAGGCTTAAATTCTGTTGAGACCGTGGACTCTTTACCCTCATTATTCTACTGATTGCCTACTACATCAATTATGATTGTACCAACTGAATCCATGCTCTCTCCCATGTATGGAATTTGGGGCAAACACGTGGCCTGTAAAGAAATCATATCACCTGCGTCCTCACCTTCCTGCATTCTACTGTTCTCACCATCAATAAAAGATGCATCTCAGGAAACTTCTCACCTTCATCATTACCATATGATTCAACGACTTCCAAACTCTCTCGCCGATTGTTATCAGTTATAATGGCATTTCCATCACAATCATCAGCTTCCAATCCCTCTATCTGAACTGTAAACAACTCATTAACATCCGTGAGAGACTCTTCGATACATAAAGTGTTAGAGGCCTCCCCATTTAGAGCTACATCACTTTGTATCAGACTTGAGTAATCCCTTACAACTTGATCAGGGGCATCCATAAGGACCTCATCTTTTTCCTCGGCTAAGACTTGAAAGGTATTGGGAGCAGTTACAAGTCCTTGTTTTTTATAAATCATCTGTGTTCAACCCTTGACAAATTTCCTTCCCTCCTTCCCCAAGGATAACACAATAGCTGAGCCACTATTATTTTTAACCTATCATTTAGCACCTTTGACCTTTGATGTATCTCTTGCAGCAAGAGATGTACGACAATGATCCGACATATGGCCAATTCTATTACATTTTGAGCAAGTGGTTGGTATAAACTTGTAAACAATCTTTTGACAATTCTCCTTGCCCAAAATATCAAACCACACCTCTGATAAGCACGACCTCTTCACATCCAATGCAACACATATCCTTGGCTCCGCCCTAGATCGCCATTTTGTAGGTTTGTCCATAAAGACGGTCTTTCCTACACTTAATGCAATATGAAATATAATCCCCGACTACCTGAAGATGAGAGGAAGATCTGACAATTTAATCCAAACTGGAACAGTCTGTCGAATGCTTCTAAACGGTTGAACTTAGGAGTCCCAATCTTGAAGAACCAAGCACTTTTTGTATAGAAACCAAGGGCCACAAAAGAGTGCTATTTCTATTTCCTCCTATGTTTTGAATCGAAAAATCAAGAACCCATCTCCAAGTGAGAAAATTTCTAGGTCATTTTTCAGCCTCCATATCTTGTGTAACATCCCTTTCATATACATCCATTTCGGTCGACGGAGTAGAACCAACCTACTTCACCTTCTCTAACCTAACCTAATAATACTTTTTGCAGATCGCCTCTCAGCCATCGCACTTTATTAGGAGCGCCGCCACTGAATGGTGCTCCGCCATTAACGTAGACTGTTTTGAGCGAAGACTTGCAACTAGGGGGGAATTAGACGGTGCACTCTGCTAGTGTTTCATTTGGATAATGGTTTTCAACCATGGCTATGAGATCGTGTGATCTCTGCATGGTGTCTATGGACAACATTGACCATGAGGAGGCTCTTCCTATGGATGGGAATCCACCAGATCTGAAGAACAATATCAATGTTTTTTCTTCTTTGGGATCTAGCGGCAACAACCTTGCAACTGGTATTGGCGGTGACAAGGAAAGATTCGTCTATGGGCCTGGCTTTTTAGTAATCACTAGTTCTGGATTTGAAGGAAATCAGCCAGTCGGTGGTATTGGTCTCAAGTTTGAGTGCGTCAAGGAGAATTTAGACGGTGACTTAGGATTTGTTCGTGAGGATCAATTCATCACCAGTTTTGGTTATTGAGTTGTTTCTGATGCGAACAGAAGTTCAAATGGTGTCTTGGCCATAATTCTTGGTTTGATAATAATAGATCATATGGTGTCGGACGAGATGTCGAAGTAGTTGGGTCTAAACCTTATTGGCAGGCTGAGGAGGATGCGCTCACTGTGGATTATGCTCACGGTGTAGTGGATATATTTAGTGCCTATGATGTGCTTCTTGGCCATAATTCTAGGTGTGATAATGATAAATCAGATGGTGTTGGCCAAGATCTCTATGATGATGTGCTCCTTAGCCATAATTCTGGTTGCGATAATGATAAACCTTATCTGTAGGCTGAGGAGGATGTGCTCAATGTGAATTCTGATCATGGTCCACGGTGTAAATCTGGAGGAGATGAAGACGAACAACCCCGTCATAGTGCAACCCTAGCATCTAACAACTTGCCATCTAGGATTGAGGGCTCGTTGACTATCACCACAAGTTCATCTTTGGACTCTTTTGCTGCCACAAGTTCATCTATGGATGTTTCTGCTTGCACAACATCTAATACCTTGTTTTCCAATATGATTATGGACTCATATGCCCCTTATTTGTTGCTTGATGGCTCCATCATCAGCACTGGTGTTACCGGAGAGTGTGAGTCGCATATAGTTCTTTAGTCAGGTAATCGCGATGAGGGTGTGGGGGTTCATTGAGATCTTTCTTTGGGTGCAGATGTGTCTTCGCATAAGCTTTCTGGTCATGAGAATGTCAATGCTTTCTTGCAGGAAAGCTATACTAACTTGATATATGTAGATGGGGGTCACATGAATAAAGAAGTCAATGGTGAATGTCTTTAATATCACTTTCTTGAGCAAGCAAATTCTCAAAGAAGCTGATCATATGGCTATCTATGTATGCCTTAGAAGCTAACAAGTTACCATTCTGATCTTTCAAATATGTGATCCTGTCATTTCTTCTTCAAATCATAGATGAAAGGACTTAGTATTAGAATCCCCGTCCTTAAGCATGTTCTATTTAGACTCATGTCTCCATAATCTTTGTTTGTGCCCAAAAGTATTTGAAGCCTTTAGGTACTTTGCTGCTCTTCTAACATTAGTGTCTCGTTCGAGGGATCAACATATATACTATCATGCAAAGAAGATAGTTGGTGTCTGACTGCTACAATGGATTCATTAACATGACCAAGGACTTCCTTATTCCATGTATGCAGATCAACGCTCAATCTCTTTAGTTTAGTCACAAACCGGTACATAATCGTGCCTTCAACTCTCACTTGCCATGATGTAGAGATGGTGTTCATGAAGTTTGGGTGCATTTCCCATATAGAAAAATATTTAAATGGCTTTAGTCCTACCGGTCCCTTATCAGAAACTGTTACTAGAAGTAGACAGTGATCAGAGTTACCTTTGGGAAGAAGCTCCACCTTAGATCCGAAAATGCCAGAACCCAATCAGTAGTTGCCATTGCTCTAATCTTCTTCTTATGCACCTCCTACTGATCTGGCTATTCAACCAAGAAAACCATCCCCTGACTACTCCGAGGTCAGATAAAGCACATTCTGTCATGACTTGGGCAAAATCACCCAAGTCTAATGGTAAAGAACTGCTTCCTCTCATTTTTTCTACGCTGTTACTTATTAAAGTCCCTTAGAAGTAACCAAGGTTTGGAAATAGCAGCCCCCATAATCCTCATATGATTCCATAATGAAGCTCTCTAAGATACTGAATTGAAGGTATAAACCCCCGAAACCACTGACATTCGGCCATTGCCAATTCTAGTGGCTTCCACTATTATCATTTCTTAATTTGCATCGAGTACATTGATGAAGTATATCAATGGATTCCAAAGCATCAAAATTCTAGATCTATCATTACTCTCATTTGCAATAAAGTTATTATAAAAACTCTTTTTTTTTACCACACCCGATTCAACTCTGAAAGCGACTTGGTTTCTAAAAGAAATAAAATACCAATATTTTGTTGGTTTTTTAGAGTTACAATATCAGAAAAATCTACCTGGCCACGAAGGCCCCTTACATTCCAAGCTACAACAGACATAATAACATATTAATTTTTTGATTGCTTAATAAGGGAAACCTTATCTTCTGTAGACATTAGGATACGCTGTGACTTATGAGAACCCCCTTTCTTCCCACGAATAACTGCTGTAGGTCCCTTAACTTGAGATCGCGTTCGAGGTTTATTCAACCACTTACTAGGAGTGTGATCTTGAACCCATTTGCTATGACCTTCCACCTTATGAGTTCCATCCACCAGAGGCATCCTTGGCTTAAATTTTGCTGAGACCGTTGACTCTTTTCCCTCACCATTCTGCTGGTTGCGTACTACATCAACTATGATTGCACCAACCGAATCCATGCTCTCTCCCCTGTATGGAATTTGGGGCAAACATTTGGCTTGTAAAGAAACCATATCACCTGCGTCCTCACCGTCTTGCATACTACTGCGCTCACCATCAATGGAAGATGGCATCTCAGGAAACTTCCCACCTTCATCATTACCATTTGATTCAGGGACTTCCAAAATCTCTTGCAGACTGTTATCAGTTATAATGACATTACCATCACAATCATCATCTTCAAATCCCTCTATTTGCACTGTAGGCAAATCATTAACATCTGTGAGAGACTCTTCGATACATAAAGCATCAGAAGCCTCTCCATTTAGAACTACGTTACTTTGTAATGGGCTTGAGTAATCCCCTGCAACACGATAAGGGGCATCCATAACGATCTCGTCTTTTCCTCAGCTAAGACCTGCAAGGTATTGGGAGCAGTTATAACTTCCTTCTTTTTGTAAATCATCTGCGTTCTACCATTGACGGCTTTCCTCCCTCCTCGCCCCAGGGTAACACAATAGCTGAGCCGCTATTATTTTTAACCTTTCTTTCAATACCTTTGACCCTTGATGTATCTCTTGTAGCAAGAGATGTATGACAATGATCCGACATGTAGCCAACTCTATTACATTTCGAGTAAGTGGTTGGTATAAACTTGTAAACAACCTTTTGGCAATGCTCCTTGCCCAAAATATCAAACCACACCTCCGATAATCATGCTCTATTAACATCCAATGCAACACAAATCCTTGGTTCCGCTCTAGGTCGCAATTTTGTTGGTTTGTCCATAAAGATGCACTTTCCTACACTTGATGCAATACGAAGTAGAATCGTCGACTCCAAGAAGATAAGAGGAAGATCTGACAATTTAATCCAAGATGGAACAGTCTTTCTAATGCTTCTAGACGGTTGAACTTAGGGGTCCCATTCTTGAAGAACCAAGAACTTTTTGTTTACAAACCAAGGGCCACCAGTGCGTGCTATTTCAACATCTTTTATAAGATCCCTTTCATATACATCCATTCCGGTCGACGTCCTAGGAAATATCCCAGGAGACAGTTCTCCCACTTTTCAATGCAAGATTTAACTAACTCCCGTTCAATCTTCACATAACAATTACAGTTGATTGTTTCCGTTGGTGTAATATCCATATTGTCAAAGTAACAAAACACATTTTAAATCCCTTTTTCTCTGAAGAGGGGATCTGTGTGTTTGCCCAAATTCCAACAATTAGGGGTTGCAAGAAACCCCTCCTTACTCTTCGATCCAGAAATCAAGGGGGAAAACTCCTCCTTGTCTCCATTGTTAAGTCTCTGAACATTATCATATATGATATTATGAGAGCGAGAGTCGGTGCCTTTACCTTTATACTTCAAGGATGCACTTGGTGATAGAGGAAAACCGATAAATCGATAGCCCTCCCTTTCATCCCTGCCAACATAGGACTTGGAGGAATCGCTCAATAGCAAGGGTCCCTTGCCTTTGCATCTAGCATCAACGTCACCATCTTGAAGCCTGAAAGCTATATTTGCAGCAACACCATCAGAAAGCTAATGTAAAGCAACATGAGCATCCATTGATAGAGCTTCTATATGCTCCTCATTACGATTTCCAGCCTCCATTAATTCATGGTCTTTCTCACTAGATGCATCGGCTACCTTGGTAGAGGTTGTACCAGATTCCTTATGGAAAACTGTTTTGCTAAGAGATTCACCATTGACCTCTTTAGGCATGTGACCCCCATCCACATGTATCAAATTAGAATAGCTTTCCCGCAGGAAAACATTGACATTCTCATGAGCAGAGAGCTTATGCGAAGACACATCAGCACCCAAAGAAAGATCTCGATGAACCCCCTACACCCTCATCATGATCACCCGACTTCAGAACCATATGCGCCTCACGCTCTTCAGTAACACCACTGCTGATGATGGAGCCATCAAGCAACAAATAAGGGGCATACGAGCCCAAAATCATATTGGACAACAAGGTATTAGACATTGTGCAAGCAGCAACATCCATAGATGAACTTGTCATCGCAAAAGAATCCAAAGATGAACTTGTGGTGGTATTCAACGAGCCCTCAATCCTAGATGGCAAGTTGTTGGATGCTGGGGTTGCACTATAACGGGGCTGTTCGTCTTCACTAGATTTACGTCGTGGACCATGATCAGAATCCACAATGAATGCATCCTCCTCAGCCTGTCGATAAGGTTTATCATTATCTTAACCAAAATTATGGCCAAGAAGCACATCATCATGGACATCTCAGCCAACACCATATGATCTATCATTATCGCACTCAGAATTATGGCCAAGAAGCACATCATAGGCACCAGATCTATCCACTACATCATGAACATAATCCACAGTGAGCGCATCCTATAGCCTCGATAAGGTTTAGACCCAGCCACACGGGCACCTCGGCCATCACCATCTAATCTATAATTATCGCACCCAGAATTATGGCCAAGACCACCATTTGAACTTCTGTTAGCACCAGAAACAACTTGATAACCAGAACTAGTGATGAATTGATCGTCACGAACAAATCCTAAGTCACCGTCTAAAATCTCTTTGGCTCACCCGGACTTGAGACCAATACCACCGACTGACCGATTTCCTTCAAATCCAAAACTAGTGATTACTAAAAAGCCAGGCCCATAGACGGACCTTTCCCTATCACTGCCAATACCAGTTGCAAGGTTGTTGCTGCCAGATCCCAAAGAATAAGAAACACCGACATTGTTCTTCGGATCTAGTGGCTTCCGATCCATGGGAAGAGTATCCTCATGGCCAGGGCTGTTCATAAACACCATGTGGAGATTACACGATCTCATAGCCATGACTGAAAACCATTATCAAAACGAAACCCTAGCAAAGGGCACTGTCTAAATCTCCCCCTGGTTGCAAGCCTTCGCTCAAAACACTCTACATTAATGGCAGAGCTCTTGATAAAGCGTGATGGTTGAGAGGTGATCTCCAAAAAGTATTGTCAGGTTAGGATATAGAGAGAAGGTGAACTACGGTGGTTCCACTCCTACACCCATAACTTCCTTTTGAGATCTTATTTCATCCCAGCAAAGAAGAACAACTAATTTCCAAAAATTCGCCTTCCACTTATCAATTAAGTTCTAAACCTTGGGAGTCGGAATATGTGATTCGACCAATGAGAGCTTGAATTGACAGAAGTACCCTTAAATTCGTCGGATGCCATGAGAAAAACTACATGTAGAACAGGTCGGCACACATTCAACCCTACCCCATGAAGAGCTCTGCTCACCTCTTCTCAAAACCCCAACCTCTCTAATAAAAAAAATACATCCCCGCTTCCCCAACTCCTCTTTCACTCTCTCCCCTTCCTCCTCCTCCATGACTCCTTTCTCAACCTTCATCCTCACTCGATCTCTCTTCCTCTCTCTAACCTTCTAACCCACTGACTTTATCTTGGTGTAAAGAGAGGCTTTAGAGAGAGATCATGAGGTTTAACCACATCTGCATGATTTTTCTATAGTTTTTGTGCATTAATAAATCAATAGAATAATTGATTTAAGGGATATAAGAAGCCCTAAAGTGGATGATAAATTTATTTTGATCATTTTTCCTTGATTTTTTACTAAAAATCACCTCTCTTTTTTTTTTTTTAACTAAATAATGTTTTTTTTTAAAATGAGAAATCCGCCAAAGTGCATCATTCTCTTTCATTTTTCAATCAATGTTTCTTAAATTTGGCTCTAAATGATCATTAATCAAATCTCTTACAAGATTATTGGCTCAACTCAACTGATTATTGCCCTTTGTAGCTCTCATTTGAAAAAATTCGATTTTTTTTTCACCCATTTCTGAAATCCGCCAAATACAATTTTTTTTTGTATATATTAAAATGAATGGGGGTTTCCATCTACAAGGAGGCTGATTTATTCCAGGTATCGAATAATATTTTATTTTGAATGTTTTGCTCGGGTTTCATGTAATATTACACATTAGAAATCCACCAAATCGACGACTTCTACATTGAGTGAGAACAAAGAAATGTTCATTTATCACTTCCAATTGTTATTGATCCAATTCGATGGATCCAAACAAATTATTGCGCAGATCTAGGCCCAAAGCAAATTGGGTTTAGGGTTTTCTCAGGAAAGTCATTTTTTAGGAAAATTATTCACAAGTGGAAAAAAAAAATGTAGAATAGGCTTTTTTATTTTTTCCTTTGTTCTATAAATACATTGATTTTTCTTGGCTCGATTTTCCATTTTAGGAAAAAGAGTGCTCACTTATTTGAAAAAATATATTTTGATTTTAGAATGTGAAACTTTGTTAGGGATTTTGATTTTTTTAATCTATTTTTTATTTTTCTTGAATTCTTTTGATCTATAGTGATTCATTATAATTTCATTTCATTGTCTTGTAGAATGATATTTCTAAAAAACGTTTATTGTTGCTATATTTATTAATTATTTACAATAGAATGTATAACTATTTAAAAAATATATCTTAATCATTTTTGGTTTATTTTTTATTGGTAACTTTTAAGGACATGAATAATTGGTAATTCTTTCCTAAATTTTGAAAAAAAATTCCTGGCTTCCTCTAAATTCCAAGCAAATTACCAAACACAATATTTTCCAATACAATGAGCTAGAACATCCAGCTTCACAGGGAAAAACAACTTCCAGTTTCTCAGTAACAACATACTTCTAGTTGTCAATGGATGAACATTGATGCATAAATTTTAAAGACCTGCATCATTGTCCGTGTGATGTAGATTGCCCATTTTGTTAGACCTACAGTGGATGACCACGGATTTCAAAATCTCATTTATTTAACAAACATCACTATCTCATTAAGAAAGCCTCAATGAATAGTCTATTGTGATCAATGGTGGTCAAAATAGAGCAAATGGTTTTCCAACATTAAAGTTTATATAAGGTTGCAACCTTACAATGTAGAATTACAGATGCACCTCAAAAATCTATCGGACAGGTTGTTTTAATGTTGGAAAACTGTCTATTTGATCATCTTGACATCAAGATATATGAATATAAAAAATAAAAATAAATTTTTTTTTGAGTCTCATAAACAGTGCATCTTGCAACATATTATCTAGACCGTCCATATTCAAGATTTTCATATATTTATAAATTTCCTTGATTTTAACCATTTTTGGAGTTTAAAATTTTCTAATTAGATATGAAAATGGATTTTAAGAAAGGAAAACATTTATATAAGGTTGCAACCTTAAAATGTAGAATTACAAATGCACCTAAAAAATCCATTGGAAAATGTTGTTTTAATGTTGAGAAACCCTCTAACTAATCATCTCAACATCGAGATATATGAATATAAAAATAAAAAATAATTTGAATCCCAAAAATAGTGCATCTTGCAACATATTATCTAGACCTTCCATTTTCAAGATTTTCATATATTTATATATCTATTTGATTTTGACCATTTTTGGAGTTTACAATTTTATAATTAGCTTAACAAATAGATTTTTAGATAATCCTAGGAATTTATTACACCAAAATTACATGACAAAATTTAAAGTTGCGCTTTATTTGGATTGTTTAAGGTTGCAACCATATAAAAACCACATCCTTAAGATAATCCTAAGCTTTTATTTTACATGTTATGATAAAATTTTGAAGTGAGCCTTAATTGGATTGTTTACTGGCATCCAAAACAGGTAAATGGGCAATGAAAATAATAAAGAATCGAAACAATGATGTGAAATGGAAATAGAACAACATTTACGTCACATGACACAAATATTTAACATGTTCAGAACTATATCCCCAAGAGAATGGTACAGACTTTGATACAATCGTGATTAAAAAAAAAAAAAAAAATAGGCCCAAAACGGCAAGTTACAGCAGCACTCCGTCTCTCTGAAACATGGCCCAAAACAAGGCTTCAAAGGACACCCACCGTGAGCTCCCCTATCTCTCACGAGAGACCACACTATTCTTTTACACCCTCTTATTTTAACACACTTCCTATTCGTCTATCCCGCCCCAATTTTCAACCATTGGGGCGGCTTAGAGTCAATATTGGTTTGCTTTCCAAACACTTCTATGGTCCATCATTGTGTGCCCCCATACACACCCTATTTAGTTTCTGTAAATTGAAGGCAAGGTTCCGGCAAGCAATAGTTACATCTCCTTTAGAGTGACAGAAAGAAGAGAGAGAGGTAGACTATTAATTTCTAGAGAGAGAAAGAAGAGAGAGAGATAGACTATTCATTTCTAGACAGAGAGAGAGTATGGAGTCTACAAGGGCAGAGAAACCTCATGCCCTGTGTATCCCGTTTCCCATTCAAGGCCATATTAACCACATGATGCTCCTTGCTAAGCTTCTCCATTCCAGAGGCTTTTACATTACTTTTTTCACCACTGATTTTAACCATGAGCGTGTTGTTAGATTAGGAGGAGCCATAGAATTGAACCATTTGGAGGATTTTAAGTTGGAATCCATCTCTCATGGCTTGCCGCCTGACCATAGCCGGAACCAAGATCCTGGAAGTCTTGCTGATATAACGAGGAAGTATTACTTGAATCCAGTCAGGGATTTTGTTTCAAAACTCAATAGCTCCATGGAAGTCCCTCGGATTACATGCATAATTTCGGATCTCGACTTTACGCAACTGGTTGCAGAAGAGCTCGGGATCCCATTTTTTTGTATGTGGGTGACTTCTGGTGCTGCTTTCTGGGGTTTCTTGCACTACCCTTGAGCTCATCGACAGAGGAATTGTGCAATTCAAAGGTTTCTTTATCTCTCACACACGCACTCTGATCGTATTTATAAGAAATGCTCTTGAGAAAACTTAGCGAAAACAGGAAATGTAAGTAGGCAATATCTATTATATGTGTGCGCACTAGAGAGAGGGAGTCAAATCTAGTCGCCCTCTCTCTGGCTCAATCTCGTACTTTTTATTTTCTTTGTGTAGTTCACTACAAAACATGAGTTAAAACCAGTATAGGAAATATCGGTCAGTTCAAATTCTAACTGCTCGATTAGACGCGGTTTGATCATAACAGGCCACTGGCCGGTTCTGATTTCCGCGGTTCTTTTTTGTGATCATGGGTTTTAAAAAAATAAATTATATAGAATCTCAAAAAAAGGGATTTTGTTTGTTATGAATTTTTTCAATATTTTACATCATTTTGACGAATATTGGAGTTGTCTTGGTCATTAATATTTATTTTTATATTTTCTATCTTTTTCAAAAAAATTTAAAATTACCCCTGGGCATAAATCTATTATTTAAAATCTATATATTTTTTTTATTAATTTTCCACTTCATTTGGATGTGTTTTGTTTAATCATGCTTTAAATATGTTTTTTATATTTTATTAATTTTTATTTTTTATTTTTTATTTTTAATCTTTTTTTGACTGACTAGGACTTGCCCGATTAGGCTCGTTGAACCACTTCCGGTCCTATATCCTATTAACCATTCCAGTTCGATTTTTCTTACATTAAATGAAATTGTACCCTCCTCGTACAAGTCCTCACAATGGTAGAGAATAGGCAGGGGCCTTGTCGGTAATGCTACTGAGTCAGTCTCGGACTCCATTCTCCAAAAATTTAAGGGCTCAAATCATTACTAATACACCAAAAAAAAAAGGGAGAGAAGAAAATCACAAGGGCCATTTCATTTTGAATTTTAATTTATCTCTATAAATCCAAATCACTTAAAAAAATTAAGCATCTATTCTTTAAAAATAGAAGAATATAATAAAATTATAAAAAATAATTCGAAAAAATAAATTGACCAAAATACTCTCAAAATATTTCAAGGGTATTTTAGTCAATTTATATTTTAGAAATTATTTTTAATATTTTTATTAGGCCCGCTTTGATGAGAAAAATAGATGCATAAAATTTCATGTGATTTGGATTTATAGAAAAATACTAAAACTATATTACGAAATGATGTCGTGGCCATCAGATGGGCTTAGATTCAATATGGGCCGTTGGGCTAATACTGTAGTTGTTAGCTGGTGGGCTAATATTAAAATATATATATATATATATATATATATATATATATATATATATATATATATATATATATATATATATATATATATATATATATATATATATATATATATATATATATATATATATATATATATATATATATATATAGTGTGGTTTCTATAGAGCCAAGGCTCAGCTCAAAACAATCAAATTAGAGCCTACCTTTAAATAATGTCGAGAAATGTGGTTTCAACATTGGAAACCTTTGTGATAGCCTTAAAATATATTTTTATCTTTATTTATAAAGTTTAAAGATTCAAAAATGGTGTAGATCGACAGATCTATGAAAACTTAAAAATCTTGAAAATTGACGGTCCAAAAATGCATTACAAAATACATTATTTCCAAAACTTAAAATCAATTTTTTTCTCATGTTCATACATCTAGATATCAATATGATCAATTTGAGGACTTTTTAGCATCAAAACAATCTTGTCTAGTGAAATTTTTAAGGTAGGCTCGAATATGATTGTTTAGAGCCTCAGCTCTATATAAACTTTTTCTATAACTACAAAATTAATAAATCTACCCTTCACAACCCTTTCTATCTTGAACTTTTGTAATTTGAAGCGCTGTAAAGGTTAGAATATATATATATATATATATATATATATATATATATATATATATATATATATATATATATATATATATATATATTTGCCGGTAACTTTTTTTAAAAATAGACAACAAAAGTAATAAATCCACCGTTCACAACTCTCTCTATCTTGAACCTTTGTAATAATTTGAAAGGTTGTGAAGTTTAGAATATCTCATATATATATATATATATTTGCCGGTAATTTTTTTAAAAAATAGACAACAAAATTAATAAATCCACCATTCACAACTCTTTTTATCTTGAACCTTTGTAATAATTTAAAGGGTTGTGAAGTTTAGAATATCCCATATATATATATATATATATATATATATATATATATATATATATATATATAAGCTTTGCAGTCAGTTCGTATAAGAAATTGTTGATTGAGAATATCACTTTGAAATTTGGTAACACAATAAACAATGGCTAATAATTCTTTTTTCACCATAGAATAGTTTTTTTGGGTTGCGTTCCAGGCTTTAGAGGTATACCTGAGTAGTTGTTTCTGATTATCAATGCGTTGCTTGAGAATACCACCCAATTCTAGCTCGGAGGCATCACATTCTATGATCTTAAAAGCAGTAGGATGAGGTAGAGAAAGGCAAAACAAGAGTTTTTACCTTTTGTTTGATTTTTTGAACTGCTTGAGTATGAATATTGGTCCATGGTGCAGGATTCTTTTTTAATCTATCATGTAAAGTTTTCGCATCTATTGCAAGATTAGGATAGAAATCACTTACATAGTTTAAACATCCTAAGAATCTCTGAAGTTCTTTTTTGTCAAATATTTGATCAGGGAATTTATCAGCAAACTGTATGGATCTATCTATGGGGATAATTGTGCCATGGTGAATCATATGTCCTAAAAACCTAATATTGGTTTTAAATAAAGTTATCTTTTTTGTCGATACAACTAATCCAGCATTCTGGACTGCATTGATAAAAGTATTAATATGTTTAATATGTTGATCTATAGATTTAGAAAAGATTAGTACATCATCAATATAAACTATCATGAACTGATAATAAGCATTAAAAACATCATTCATTATTTTCTGAAATTCTGATGGAGCATTTTTCAAACCAAATGGCATTACATTCCATTCATATTGTCCAAATGGTACATTAAATGCTGTTTTATATTTATCTTGCTCTTGGATTTGTATCTGCCAATATCCAGATTTCATATCGAATTTGGAAAAGATACAAGCTTTGGCTACTCTATCTAATAAGTCTTTCTTATTTGGGATAGGATATCAAATCCATCTTAAAACTTTATTAAGAGGTTTATAGTTTATGACTAGTCGAGGAACTCCTCGTTTTTTTTCAGCATTTTTATTTACATAAAAAGCTGCACAACTTCAAAGTGAAGAGCTTGGTCGTATTAACTTTTTTATTTGGAGTTCACTAATTTCTTTTCTACACATATCTAATAAGGTAGTATTCATTTGTATTGGTTTGGCATTTGTAGGTATTTGTTTTTCATCAAATCCTTGCTCCTGTGGTAGACTAATACTATATTTTTTCTTTACCAAAAAGCATTGGGATGCTCACTGCATATAGAAGTTTCTATTTGTTGTTGGATTGATTGAATTTTTGTTGAATAAAAGGTTCTTGTCTTTGTTCTTCTATATACTTATATTTAATTTCTTGTTTTAAAGGACAAAGAAATTTTTCTTTATTTTGTAACTGACTTTTGACATTATTGATTTCATTTAATTTTGGTTTATGAATAAAATCAAAGTGTATTGGTACATTTTGAAAATTTGAGGATATTCCTGTTTGATCTATTGATAGAGGATATAGAAGTGTAAGAAATGAGACTCCAAGTATAACTGCTTGACTTAATCCTTTGACCATAATAAATGGTGTATTGATACATTGGTGGTTATTACAGACAGAAGCATTAGATAATTTATAAGTGATAAATAGTCTACTACCGTCTGCAGTATTTAATATTTGAGTTGTTTTATCAAAATATTTGGAAGGTACTAAGCCTTTATTGATACAATTCAGGTCAGCGCCTGAATCTATTAAGGCTGATGTTTCAAAGCTATAATCCTTTGCTACAATTATTTTGCCTTGAATAAACCATTTTTGAATCATTATTTTGTCAATCAAATTAATAGAAGGGATGGTTACCAGATGAGGTTTGGCTTCTGAAGTTTCTGGTATATCTTTTGGTGGATCTGGCTCATATGTCATGAGTTGATCGAATTCTATTTCATCCGTATCAGTCTCTGGTTGAGATAATTGCTGTAACTCTAGAGTTTTGATTCTATTTTTTAAATGATATACTTCTTTCTTAATTTCTTTGATTTCTTGTTTTAAATCAGAAATAGAAGGTTCCTTATTTTGAGAAGTATGTTGTTCACTTACTCTTTTCATAATGGAAGCAAAATTGTATTCCTCAGGTGTTTTGCTGATTGGAGGTATTTTTGCTTTTGTTTTTGTTGTTGTAATAAATTTAGTGATTACAGATCTTTTTTCTTCTAGATCTGTAATTTTCTCAATAATATCTAATATTAGATTATCTTCTTGAGTAAGAGTATGAAGATTATGTGTAGGTATAGGACAGCTACAATTGGTGTCCTTCATTTGTTTTGAAGATTCTGTATCTGTGGAGGAATTTGAGGAATCGGATGTTTCTGTCCAAAGAAAATCATCATCCTGAATATTTTCTATATGGGATTCAGTAGAATCTGAAGATGTAGAATCATAATTGATTATGTTATATAATTTTGATTTGGTTGAATCATCTAAATGCAAAGATTCTATTTTCTTTTTTAATTTGCATTGGTGTTTGTAATGACCAACCTGTCCACATTTATAACATACTGGAAGCTTCTCGTTATTCTTTGTATTTGGAGAGAATTTGTTTATAAAATTTTTCTTAGACTTCTTATATTGTTTATGTACTTTATTTGATTTGGATTTATATTTGTCTTTTTTATATTTTTTCTTTTTCTTATATAATTTTTCAGGCATATTTTTCCTATCAAGATAATATCCCAATTGTTCACAGAAATCACCAAGTTCTTTACGCTTGATAATTTGTTGTTTATCTAATTGCTTTTTGAGTTTGAGATCAGTACATAAAGCTAATCCTTCAGCACATATTTCTGCTGAGAGTTCTTCAAGTGTATATGCTGAATATACTATGATTCCATTGTATTTCTTTCTGAGCCTATCTTTGACTTTTTCTGCAAATAAATAAGGTAGACCAGCAATGAATTTCTCTTTCCAGTGGTCTAATTGACAATTTTCTCTTATTAATAATCTTGAGAAAAATACATCCTTATACCACTTATAATGGGATAATATAGGACAGCGGAGGTTAGATAGCAGATCTTCTGATCTTGCTGCTAATAATGCTGTGCATCCTACAAAGGGAAGTGTAATGGTACATATTAAGGTGTTTACTGCATCACTCTCTGTATAAATTATTTCTTGATTTTGTTCATTCCTGGCGGTCCATTGTCTTGTATTAGGAGGATTCTATTTTTGGTTTCATCATCTACATAGAAATCCCACCATCCTCTTAACCAGCCAGTGAATCCAATGACTATTGCTTTAGCAACCTCTTGATCTGGGTTGCCTGCCATTTTGTTTGCAGAAGCAAACATTGTCATGTGTCTCATGACATCTAATATTTTTAGTTTAGATAATCAATCTATTGTCCAATTCACTATTGATCTTTCTGAGTATGACACAACTTGTTGTATAGCATCTTCTTCAAGTTGGATGTCAACAAGTGTAGGTCTTTTATGATATGGAAGAGCTGTAATGGGTCTCCAATTTTTTTCATCAGCTATTCTATTTATATCAATAGGTGTAGTATCCATAAAAGCATTTTCTTGGTTTTCAATAGTGTCTTCTATAATTGGTGCCTCTTGGAGCATCATTGTTTCATGCTCTGGCATTTTAGCATTTCCTTTAATTGAGGACTCTGATATTGGACTAGGAATAGTGGTTGTAGAAATACTGATTTTGGGAGAAGAAATTCCTTTTATATCTAATTGAGAAAATTTGGCTATCAACTGATCCATTAAAGTTTTATTATTTTCACCAATATGGAATTTATTTTTATTTAATTTTGGAGGTGGTTTAAACAGGACTGCCTTAGAAAGGGAAGGAGCTGCTTCCTTTGAGACTAGTCTTTCTATTCTTTCTGCCTGTTTTCCTAAAGACTGCATATACAAATCACCACTTTTCTTGGCAACACTGACGCCAACGACGAATCACCACTTTCCCTGGCATTACAGCTTTTTGAAGCCAATAAAAATAATAATATTACACTTTCACCTTCACCTAATTCCATGGGTTCTCGTAGCAATTCTCGCAACAATAAACGCCCACTGAATATAATACCATTCGAAGGTGAATTCCCGCCTTTGGCAACCCTTTCACCTTCAAACTCTCCTATTCACCAAATAACTTACCCTGAGGTTAATACCTCAAATCCTATATATTATCTAGCCCAATCCAAATCCACTTCAAGGCCTAATATACCCAAATCCTCATATATTGAACGAGCCTATCGTATGGAACCATCACATAAATACAGACCCCATCAAACTTGCTTCATTATATTTGCTTAATCATTTAAACCCAACCAATGGAGGCAAAACTAGAGAATACTATGAAGCAATCCTCATGGAAACGGGATCCATCTCCGTTGTCCATTATTACCAGCAGAATACTAGAGTTATTGCTTATTCAAAAGTCCAAATTAAGAAATTACTTTCCTATGATGAGTGGCGTTGTAATCCAGCCCAAGGAAAGAAATTACACAATCCTGATTTCTCATATAAATATTACAAATATGCCGAATATATAGAAGCTCGGCATAAAGTATTTTATTACCAAAATCCAAACAATACTCACAGCTGGTATATCCAGTTACAGTTACCTGTTTTTGAAAGATTCCACACTTGGTTTAAAAACTGGTTTTTAGTGTGGGGATCAACCACTTCAATTTTACCTCGTGCTTTCAAAACAGTGCAGGAACAATTTGTGCAATATAATAATAATGATAATACTGTTGATCATCACCTTTACTTTGTGGCTTTATATCAACTCCCATGGATCATGAAATGGGAATATACTATCTCTGTGAATAATACTGTCGACCATACTTATATTCACAGACTGGGTAAAACCATCTCAGTCAAATGGTGGGATATCTTTAATATGGATCCCACAACTATAACTCCCAAAAGAATACCTGCGATCAAACCTATATATCAATCAAGCCCAAATACAGCCAATACCACTTTTGACTTTCCTACATATTTAAGAAACATGCTTCAATCCAACCCAAATGCTTCAAAAGAAATGCTAGAACAACAGATGAAAGAGATATTCGCTGAAGCAGGAAGAAAACCGGTTTCATCAGACGAAACCGTCCAGTCCTCACCATTACACACCAATAGATACTTACAACTCAGTGAAGTGGATCCAGAAGAAGAAACAGATACCGAAGAAGAAGATCCATATGAGTTCAGTCAAAGACCCTAAAAGCTCTACAGTATCACTGAACAGATAAGCCAAAGCTCCACCGACAAGACAAAGCTCCATCGACACAAAGATGCCCTGTCATTATCACCACTGACAGATGGCAACTATTCAAGATGCCGTTACTATACCCACTTCTATAAGCAACAAAGAAGTTACTATACATAAAGCACCTTTTATTGTGGCCACTTTCATAAGAAACAAACAAACCACTGTACAAGATGCTTTCTCTTTTGATTTTACCTTTTGTCGTCTTCCCTTTTGGTCTCATCGTCCCTTTACTTTATTTGTCTTCTTCTCCTTTCGATCTTATCACCTCTGTCTTCTTCCCCTTTAGGTCTCATCGGCCTCCTCATCTCATTGCTTCACCATGAAGCAAAACCGTCTATAAAAGGGAACCCCTTCTCATTTCCTCTTCAGGTCGCAACATAAGTCTCAGATCGAAACTCAGGTCCCAGGTCGACAAACCTCTCAGAGCTTTGCTGCTCTTCTCTTCTCTGCTCTCCTTCTCTTTGCTCTTTTTCTGCCTCTCACCCCCCGAAAATACTCCATCATCCATCAAAGCTATCCTGACCTCATAGCTTCATACTCATTCACCTACCAGGTTCTATCTCTTCTCCTTATTTTTATATCAGCATGTGTGATTGCAATCTGAATTCTCTTCCTTCATATTGCCCCCAACACTGGAAACTCTTTTCCAGTTATTGCATATGTAAACAGTAAGTGTATTGTTTGATTATAATAGTTTGAAGTTTGTTTACAGTTTGATTGCTTCTAATACAGTTTGTTGGATTACTTGTAATACAGTTTGAATACAATTTGTAGTAACAGTTTGGACTTATATTTAATCTAGTTCGAATGCAATTTAAAATCTTATTTAGTTGTAAAATAGGAAATTTCAATCATACACAGTGGTTAGTCATCGATATATCAATTATACCTTTAATCTGCATAATACTGTTCTGTCAAAATTTTTACAAAATTCTAGAATTAATAGTTAAATACAACAGTCTAATATTCACTTATTTACTCTAAAAAGATCTACTATAGATCTTGGGTCGTTTTGGTCTCAAAGCCAACAGTAAACTGTTAAAGAGTAAAAAGTTACAATATTACTGTAGAAACCAACTTAAATTTACATAGAAGAAAGTTGGTCCGTGAGTTAAGGCAAGAGACGAAAGGATAAGTCTATGGAAAGTACCCGCCAAGGCCAGGAAGAGCCGCTTAGGGGAACACGCTGGACCCTTGGTCGTCCAGATTGTCGTTATCCGCAACCTACAGATGGCAAATTTAATTAGGAATCTTAAAGGTAAGACTATAACTCAACCTCAGACATTAAGGGTTAAAAATAAAGAACATATTATCATTAATGATATTGAAGATCATATTCAAAATTGGAATATACCTAAGGTACCAATAACAGATATTTATCAAAAAAGATCATTCAAATTTAAATTAGGTTATGCTATAAATACAGTAGAAGAAAGTCTATCTGTAACTCATAACCAAGAAGACTTTCAACTACTATCAAAAAAAATTATTGAAAAACATAAAGAAAATAATTATAAATATTTACACATTGGCTTAATTTAAATAGCTATTAAAATTTTAACCCGACTAGGGTTAAACACTTCTGTGCTTGTATGCCTAAGAGATACAAAACACAATATATTCGCAGATTCACTCCTAGGTATGGTTGAATCCAGCCTATGTAGTGGACCAATATATTTTAATTGTTTTCCAAATTTTTCCGTTTCTTTAACCGATCCAAATATCCTAGATATATTATCTATCAATTTAAAAACTCATGGATTCAATATGATGCATGGTTCTCAAAACTTAGCAATAGTATACAGAATATATTATAAGGTGATGAATACTCTCTGTCCTAACATTATGCAAGTTGATAAAAACGATCAGACTATATTATTTCAAACAAATATTGAAAAATCACATACAATAGTACCTAAAACAATTAATTGGTCAGATATTATTTTACCCCAGTCTTGGGCATTACAACATGTAAATCAACCCCAAGAAATACCTAGAAATAATATTTCAAACCAAATAATTGAATATCCAGATAGAAATATTGAAATAAAATTCCAACAATCTAGAGGAAAAGATGACATAGATATTAATAGAAAGAGAAATAAAAAACCAATAATACCTGAGAGAAAATCATGTCATACTACTCCAAATGTTATCATACTTCCTTCCTCTTCTCAACCAATACCATCTTCTGACTTCCAATTACAAGGAGTAAGAAGAACTGCTGATCACGTAGTTCTTCCAACATATATTCTTAAACCGAATATAGAAGAATTTCAAATACTCTCACTACAAATAGAAGATGATATAGAAGAAGAAATAAACAGAAATAATACATATACTGATGAATATATAGCAGCATATTTAGCCGTTAAAATAGAAAGGAAAAAGAAGAAAATCAATATCGATTATATTAAAAAAGATTATCTTTCTGTAGAAAATCAAAATATTAGAAACTGGTATCTTCAAACCTTTCAACCAAGACTCATCGAATTAATGCATAAAAAATACAAGTTTCTCAAAAAAGAAAGAGAAGCAAAAGGATTTTTTATATGGTTAAGAGAAATATGTATTCAATATAAAATCAATATTCCCTCCTTTGATAAGCTTCAAACATTAGAAGAAAAAACATATATTAGTACAGATGGTACTACCATAGCCAGTACACACCCTACTGAGAAAAGTATAATACTCGAAGGAGTAACTCCATCAAGTAAAGGAGAACCACCACAATCATTATATGATATAATTGCCACACCATATAAAGTTTTACCCAAAGAATTAGCGAAAAAACAAAAACTTATTCCTCATATTGTGGAACAAAATAATTATACTAATTTGTATATGCAGTCTTTAGGAAAACAGGCAGAAAGAATAGAAAGACTAGTCTCAAAGAAAGCAGCTCCTTCCCTTCCTAAGGCAGTCATGTTTAAACCACCTCCAAAATTAAATAAAAAAAAATTTCATATTGGTGAAAATAATAAAACTTTAATGGATCAGTTGATAGCCAAATTTTCTCAATTAGATATAAAAGGAATTTCTTCTCCCAAAATCAGTATTCCTACAACCACTATTCCTAGTCCAATATCAGAGTCCTCAGATAAAGGAAAAGCTAAAATACCAGAGCATGAAACAATGATGCTCCAAGAGGCACCAATTATAAAAGACACTATTAAAAACCAAGAAAATGCTTTTATGGATACTACACCTATTGATATAAATAGAATAGCTGATGAAAAAAATTGGAGACCCATTATAGCTCTTCCATATCATAAAAGACCTACATTTGTTGACGTCCAACTTGAAGAAGATGCTATACAACAAGTTGTATCATACTCAGGAAGATCAATAGTGAAATTGACTATAGATGGATTATCTAAACTAAAAATATTAGATGTCATGAGACACATGACAATGTTTGCTTCTGCAAACAATATGGCAGGAAACCCAGATCAAGAGGTTGCTAAAGCAATAGTCAATGGATTCACTGGCTGGTTAAGAGGATGGTGGGATTTTTATGTAGATGATGAAACCAAAAATAGAATCCTCACTAATACAAGACAATGGACCGCCAGGAATGAACAAAATCAAGAAATAATTTATACAGAGAGTGATGCAGTAAACACCTTCATATGTACCATTACACTTCACTTTGTAGGATGCACAGCATTATTAGCAGCAAGATCAGAAGATCTGCTATCTAACCTCCGTTGTCCTATATTATCCCATTATAAGTGGTATAAGGATGTATTTTTCTCAAGATTATTAATAAGAGAAGATTGTCAATTAGATCACTGGAAAGAGAAATTCATTGCCGGTTTACCTTATTCATTTGCAGAAAAAGTCAAAGATAGGCTCAGAAAGAAATATAATGGAATCATAGTATATTCAGCCTATACACTTGAAGAACTCTCAACAGAAATATGTGCTGAAGGATTAGCTTTATGTACTGATCTCAAACTCAAAAGGCAATTAGATAAACAACAAATTACCAAGCGTAAAGAACTTGGTGATTTCTGTGAACAATTTGGATATTATCTTGATAGGAAAAATATGCCTGAAAAATTATATAAGAAAAAAAAAAAATATAAAAAAGACAAATATAAATCCAAATCAAATAAAGTACATAAACAATATAAGAAGTCTAAGAAAAAGTTTATAAACAAATTCTCTCCAAATACAAAGAATAAAAAGAAGCTTCCAGTATGTTATAAATATGGAAAGGTTGGTCATTACAAACATCAATGCAAATTAAAAAAGAAAATAGAATCATTGCATTTAAATGATTCAACCAAATCAAAATTATATAACATAATCAATTATGATTCTACATCTTCAAATTCTACTGAATCCCATATAGAAAATATTCAAGATGATGATTTTCTTTGGACAGAAACATCCGATTCCTCAAATTCCTCCACAGATACAGAATCTTCAAAACAAATGAAGGACACCAATTGTAGCTGTCCTATACCTACACATAATCTTCATACTCTTACTCAAGAAGATAATCTAATATTAGATATTATTGAGAAAATTACAGATCCAGAAGAAAAAAGATCTGTAATCACTAAATTTATTACAATAACAAAAACAAAAGCAAAAATAACTCCAATCAGCAAAACACCTGAGGAATACAATTTTGCTTCCATTATGAAAAGAGTAAGTGAACAACATACTTCTCAAAATAAGGAACCTTCTATTTCTGATTTAAAACAAGAAATCAAAGAAATTAAGAAAGAAGTATATCATTTAAAAAATAGAATCAAAACTCTAGAGTTACAGCAATTATCTCAACCAGAGACTGATACGGATGAAATAGAATTCGATCAACTCATGACATATGAGCCAGATCCACCAGAAGATATACCAGAAACTTCAGAAGCCAAACCTCATCTGGTAACCATCCCTTCTGTTAATTTGATTGACAAAATAATGATTCAAAAATGGTTTGTTCAAGTCAAAATAATTGTAGCAAAGGATTATAGCTTTGAAACATCAGCCTTAATAGATTCAGGCGCTGACCTGACTTGTATCAATGAAGGCTTAGTACCTTCCAAATATTTTGATAAAACAACTCAAATATTAAATACTGCAGACAGTAGTAGACTATTTATCAATTATAAATTATCTAATACTTCTGTCTGTAATAACCACTAATGTATTAATACACCATTTATTATGGTCAAAAGATTAAGTCAAGCAGTTATACTTGGAGTCCCATTTCTTACACTTCTATATCCTCTATCAATAGATCAAATAGGAATATCCTCAAATTATCAAAATGTACCAATACACTTTGATTTTATTCATAAACCAAAATTAACGGAAATCAATAATGTCAAAAGTCAGTTAAAAAATAAAGAAAAATTTCTTTGTACTTTAAAACAAGAAATTAAATATAAGTATATAGAAGAACAAATACAAGAACCTTTGATTCAACAAAAAATTCAATCAATCCAACAACAAATAGAAACTTCTATATGCAGTGAGCATCCCAATGCTTTTTGGGAAAGAAAAAGCATAGTATTAGTCTACCATATGAACAAGGATTTGATGAAAAACAAATACCTACAAAGGCCAAACCAATACAAATGAATACTACCTTATTAGATATGTGTAGAAAAGAAATTAGTGAACTCCAAATAAAAAAGTTAGTACGATCAAGCTCTTCACCTTGGAGTTGTGCAGCTTTTTATGTAAATAAAAATACTGAAAAAGAACGAGGAGTTCCTCGACTAGTCATAAACTATAAACCTCTTAATAAAGTTTTAAGATGGATTCGATATCCTATCCCAAATAAGAAAGACTTATTAGATAGAGTAGCCAATGCTTGTATCTTTTCCAAATTCGATATGAAATCTGGATATTGGCAGATACAAATCCAAGAGCAAGATAAATATAAAACAGCATTTAATGTACCATTTGGACAATATGAATGGAATGTAATGCCATTTGGTTTGAAAAATGCGCCATCAGAATTTCAGAAAATAATGAATGATGTTTTTAATGCTTATTGTCAGTTCATGATAGTTTATATTGATGATGTACTAATCTTTTCTAAATCTATAGATCAACATATTAAACATATTAATACTTTTATCAATGCAGTCCAGAATGCTGGATTAGTTGTATCGGCAAAAAAGATAACTTTATTTAAAACCAATATTAGGTTTTTAGGACATATGATTCACCATGGCACAATTATCCCCATAGATAGATCCATACAGTTTGCTGATAAATTCCCTGATCAACTATTTGATAAAAAAGAACTTCAGAGATTCTTAGGATGTTTAAACTATGTAAGTGATTTCTATCCTAATCTTGCAATAGATGCGAAACCTTTACATGATAGATTAAAAAAGAATCCTGTACCATGGACCAATATTCATACTCAAGCAGTTCAAAAAATCAAACAAAAGGTAAAAACTCTTGTTTGCCTTTCTCTACCTCATCCTACTGCTTTTAAGATCATAGAATGTGATGCCTACGAGCTAGGATTGGGTGGTATTCTCAAGCAACTCATTGATAATCAGGAACAACTACTCAGGTATACCTCGAAAGCCTGAAACCCAACCCAGAAAAACTATTTTATGGTGAAAAAAGAATTATTAGCCATTGTTCATTGTGTTACCAAATTTCAAAGTGATATTCTCAATCAACAATTTCTTATACGAACTGACTGCAAAGCAGCCAAGGATATTCTGCAAAAAGATGTTCAAAACTTAGTTTTCAAACATATATTTGCCCGCTGGCAGGCTATCCTGTCCGCTTTCGATTTCACTATTAAACACCTTCCCGGGTCATCCAATTCTCTTCCTGATTTTCTCACCCGTGAATTTTTGCAGGGGGCAACACTAACGCCAACGACGAATCACCACTTTCCCTGGCATTACAGCTTTTTGAAGCCAATAAAAATAATAATATTACACTTTCACCTTCACCTAATTCCATGGGTTCTCGTAGCAATTCTCGCAACGATAAACGCCCACTGAATATAATACCATTCGAAGGTGAACTCCCGCCTTTGGCAACCCTTTCACCTTCAAACTCTCCTATTCACCAAATAACTTACCCTGAGGTTAATACCTCAAATCCTATATATTCTCTAGCCCAATCCAAATCCACTTCAAGGCCTAATATACCCAAATCCTCATATATTGAACGAGCCTATCGTATGGAACCATCACATAAATACAGACCCCATCAAACTTGCTTCATTATATTTGCTTAATCATTTAAACCCAACCAATGGAGTCAAAACCAGAGAATACTATGAAGCAATCCTCTTGGAAACGGGATCCATCTCCGTTGTCCATTATTACCAGCAGAATACTAGAGTTATTGCTTATTCAAAAGTCCAAATTAAGAAATTACTTTCCTATGATGAGTGGCGTTGTAATCCAGCTCAAGGAAAGAAATTACACAATCCTGATTTCTCATATAAATATTATAAATATGCCGAATATATAGAAGCTCGGCATAAAGTATTTTATTACCAAAATCCAAACAATACTCACAGCTGGTATATCCAGTTACGGTTACCTGTTTTTGAAAGATTCCACACTTGGTTTAAAAACTGGTTTTTAGTGTGGGGATCAACCACTTCAATTTTACCTCGTGCTTTCAAAACAGTGCAGGAACAATTTGTGCAATATAATAATAATGATAATACTGTTGATCATCACCTTTACTTTGTGGCTTTATATCAACTCCCATGGATCATGAAATGGGAATATACTATCTCTGTGAATAATACTGTCGACCATACTTATATTCCCAGACTGGGTAAAACCATCTCAGTCAAATGGTGGGATATCTTTAATATGGATCCCACAACTATAACTCCCAAAAGAATACCTGCGATCAAACCTATATATCAATCAAGCCCAAATACAGCCAATACCACTTTTGACTTTCCTACATATTTAAGAAACATGCTTCAATCCAACCCAAATGCTTCAAAAGAAATGCTAGAACAACAGATGAAAGAGATATTCGCTGAAGCAGGAAGAAAACCGGTTTCATCAGACGAAACCGTCCAGTCCTCACCATTACACACCAATAGATACTTACAACTTAGTGAAGCGGATCCAGAAGAAGAAACAGATCCCGAAGAAGAAGATCCATATGAGTTCAGTCAAAGACCCTAAAAGCTCTACAGTATCACTGAATAGATAAGCCAAAGCTCCACCGACAAGACAAAGCTCCATCGACACAAAGATGCCCTGTCATTATCACCACCGACAGATGGCAACTATTCAAGATGCCGTTACTATACCCACTTCTATAAGCAACAAAGAAGTTACTGTACATAAAGCACCTTTTATTGTGGCCACTTTCATAAGAAACAAACAAACCACTGTACAAGATGCTTTCTCTTTTGATTTTACCTTTTGTCGTCTTCCCCTTTTGGTCTCATCATCCCTTTACTCTATTTGTCTTCTTCTCCTTTCGATCTTATCACCTCTGTCTTCTTCCCCTTTAGGTCTCATCGGCCTCCTCATCTCATTACTTCACCATGAAGCAAAACCGTCTATAAAAGGGAACCCCCTCTCATTTCCTCTTCAGGTCGCAACATAAGTCTCAGATTGAAACTCAGGTCCCAGGTCGACAAACCTCTCAGAGCTCTGCTGCTCTTCTCTTCTCTGCTCTCCTTCTCTTTGCTCTTTTTCTGCCTCTCTCTTTCCGGAGATACTCTATCATCCATCAAAGCTATTCTGACCTCATAGCTTCATACTCATTCACCTACCAGGTTCTATCTCTCCTTTTTATTTTTATATCAGCATGTGTGATTGCAATCTGAATTCTCTTCCTTCCTATTGCCCCCAACACTGGAAACTCTTTTCCAGTTATTGCATATGTAAACAGTAAGTGTGTTGTTTGATTAAGTTTGAAGTTTGTTTACAGTTTGATTGCTTGTAATACAGTTTGTTGGATTACTTGTAATACAGTTTGAATACAATTTGTAGTAACAGTTTGGACTTATATTTAATCTAGCTCGAATGCAATTTAAAATCTTATTTAGTTGTAAAAGAGGAAATTTCAATCATACACAGTGGTTAGTCATTGATATATCAATTATACCTTTAATCTGCATAATACTATTCTGTCTAAACTTTTACAAAATTCTAGAATCAATAGTTAAATACAACAGTCTAATATTCACTTATTTACTCTAAAAAGATCTAGTGTAGATCTTGGGTCGTTTTGGTATCAAAGCCAATAGTAAACTGTTAAAGAGTAAAAAGTTACAATATTACTGTAGAAACCTATTTAAATTTACATCTAAGAAAGTTGGTCCGAGAGTTAAGGCAAGAGACGAAAGGGTGAGTCTATGCAAAGTACCCGCCAAGGCCAGGAAGAGCCGCTTAGGGGAACACGCTGGACCCTTGGTCGTCCAGATTGTCATTATCCGCAACCTACAGATGGCAAATTTAATTAAGAATCTTAAAGGTAAGACTATAACTCAACCTCAGACATTAAGGGTTAAAAATAAAGAACAGATTATCATTAATGATATTGAAGATCATATTCAAAATTGGAATATTCCTAAGGTACCAATAACAGATATTTATCAAAAAGGATCATTCAAATTTAAATTAGGTTATGCTATAAATACAGTAGAAGAAAGTCTATCTGTAACTCATAACCAAGAAGACTTTCAACTACTATAAAAAAAAATTATTGAAAAACATAAAGAAAATAATTATAAATATTTACACATTGGCTTAATTTAAATAGCTATTAAAATTTTAACCCGACTAGGGTTAAACACTTCTGTGCTTGTATGCCTAAGAGATACAAAACACAATATATTCGCAGATTCACTCCTAGGTATGGTTGAATCCAGCCTATGTAGTGGACCAATATATTTTAATTGTTTTCCAAATTTTTCCGTTTCTTTAACCGATCCAAATATCCTAGATATATTATCTATCAATTTAAAAACTCATGGATTCAATATGATGCATGGTTCTCAAAACTTAGCAATAGTATACAGAATATATTATAAGGTGATGAATACTCTCTGTCCTAACATTATGCAAGTTGATAAAAACGATCAGACTATATTATTTCAAACAAATATTGAAAAATCACATACAATAGTACCTAAAACAATTAATTGGTCAGATATTATTTTACCCCAGTCTTGGGCATTACAACATGTAAATCAACCCCAAGAAATACCTAGAAATAATATTCCAAACCAAATAATTGAATATCCAGATAGAAATATTGAAATAAAATTCCAACAATCTAGAGGAAAAGATGACATAGATATTAATAGAAAGAGAAATAAAAAACCAATAATACCTGAGAGAAAATCATGTCATACTACTCCAAATGTTATCATACTTCCTTCCTCTTCTCAACCAATACCATCTTCTGACTTCCAATTACAAGGAGTAAGAAGAACTGCTGATCACGTAGTTCTTCCAACATATATTCTTGAACCAAATATAGAAGAATTTCAAATACTCTCACTACAAATAGAAGATGATATAGAAGAAGAAATATACAGAAATAATACATATACTGATGAATATATAGCGCATATTTAGCCGCTAAAATAGAAAGGAAAAAGAAGAAAATCAATATCGATTATATTAAAAAAGACTATCTTTCTGTAGAAAATCAAAATATTAGAAACTGGTATCTTCAAACCTTTCAACCAAGACTCATCGAATTAATGCATAAAAAATACAACAAGTTTCTCAAAAAAGAAAGAGAAACAAAAGGACTTTTTATATGGTTAAGAGAAATATGTATTCAATATAAAATCAATATTCCCTCCTTTGATAATCTTCAAACATTAGAAGAAAAAACATATATTAGTACAGATGGTACTACCATAGCCAGTACACACCCTCCTGAGAAAAGTATAATACTCAAAGGAGTAACTCCATCAAGTAAAGGAGAACCACCACAATCATTATATGATATAATTGCCACACCATATAAAGTTTTGCCCAAAGAATTAGGGAAAAAAAAAAAACGTATTCCTCATATTGTGGAACAAAATAATTATACTAATTTGTATATGCAGCCTTTAGGAAAACAGGCAGAAAGAATAGAAAGACTAGTCTCAAAGGAAGCAGCTCCTTCCCTTCTTAAGGCAATCCTGTTTAAACCACCTCCAGAATTAAATAAAAATAAATTTCATATTGGTGAAAATAATAAAACTTTAATGGATCAGTTGATAGCGAAATTATCTCAATTAGATATAAAAGGAATTCCTTCCCCCAAAATCAGTATTCCTACAACCGCTATTCCTAGTCCAATATTAGAGTCCTCAGATAAAGGAAAAGCTAAAATACCAGAGCATGAAACAATGATGCTCCAAGAGGAACCAATTATAGAAGACATTATTGAACACCAAGAAAATGCTTTTATGGATACTACACCTATTGATATAAACAGAATAGCTTATGGAAAAAATTGGAGACCCATTGTAGCTCTTCCATATCATAAAAGACCTACACCTGTTGACGTCCAACTTGAAGAAGATGCTATACAACAAGTTGTGTCATACTCAGGAAGATCAATAGTGAATTGGACAATAGATGGATTATCTAAACTAAAAATATTAGATGTCATGAGACACATGACAATGTTTGCTTCTGCAAACAAAATGGCAGGCAACCCAGATCAAGAGGTTGCTAAAGCAATAGTCAATGGATTCACTGGCTGGGTAAGAGGATGGTGGGATTTCTATGTAGATAATGAAACCAAATATAGAATCATCACTAATACAAGACAATGGACCGCCAGGAATGAACAAAATCAAGAAATAATTTATACAGAGAGTGATGCAGTAAACACCTTAATATATACCATTACACTTCACTTTGTAGGAAGCACAACATTATTAGCAGCAAGATCAGAAGATCTGCTATCTAACCTCCGTTGTCCTACATTATCCCATTATAAATGGTATAAGAATGTATTTTTCTCAAGATTATTAATAAGAGAAGATTGTCAATTAGACCACTGGAAAGAGAAATTCATTGCTGGTCTACCTTATTTATTTGCAGAAAAAGTCAAAGATAGGCTCAGAAAGAAACATAATGGAATCATAGTATATTCAGCCTATACACTTGAAGAACTCTCAGCAGAAATATGTGCTGAAGGATTAGCTTTATGTACTGATCTCAAACTCAAAAGACAATTAGATAAACAACAAATTACCAAGCGTAAAGAACTTGGTGATTTCTATGAATAATTTGGATATTATCTTGATAGGAAAAATATGCCTGAAAAATTATATAAGAAAAAGAAAAAACATAAAAAAGACAAATATAAATCCAAATCAAATAAAATACATAAACAATATAAGAAGTCTAAGAAAAAGTTTATAAACAAATTCTCTCCAAATACAAAGAATAACAAGAAGCTTCCAGTATGTTATAAATGTGGAAAAGTTGGTCATTACAAACACCAATGCAAATTAAAAAAGAAAATAGAATCATTGCATTTAGATGATTCAACCAAATCAAAATTGTATAACATAATCAATTATGATTCTACATCTTCAGATTCTACTGAATCCCATATAGAAAATATTCAGGATGATGATTTTCTTTGGACAGAAACATCTGATTCCTCAAATTCCTCCACAGATACAGAATCTTCAAAACAAATGAAGGACACCAATTGTAGCTGTTCTATACCTACACACACACACACACACACACACACACACACACACACACACACACACACACACACACACATATATATATATATATATATATATATATATATATATATATATATATATATATATATATATATATATATATATATTTATATATATATATATGAAAAAGCTGGGGTTAGGCCACTAGCTCATATGAACATATGAGTCCAATGGTCCAGATCACATATGTTTGGTAGTATTTGAATTTTATTTTCTACTAATCTAAATCACTTGAGATTTTAGGTATGCTTTCTTCTCATCAAGGTACACCTAGTAAAAATATTTAAAAAATTATTCGTCAAATATAAAATGACCAAAATACCCCCCAAAGGGTTTCAGGGGTATTTTGGTCAATTTATTTCATGTAAAATATTTTTTGATATTTTTCAAAGATTCATCTATTTTTTATGAACACACCTCTAAAATTGCAAGTGATTTGGATTTGTAGAAATTTTGTTTTTTCAAATACTACCAGATATCTATGATCGTTAGATCGGTTTAGTTTCAATCTGGGCCGTTTGACTCATATGTTCATATGAGCTAGTTGGCTAACCCCAACCTTATATATATATATATATATATATATATATATATATATATATATATATATATATATATATAGCTAATAACTACAGTATTAGCCCAACAACCTATATTGATTTTGTGCTGATCTGATGGTCACGACCTCATTTTGTAATATGGTTTTAATAATTTTTTTCTATAAATCCAAATCACATGAAATTTGAGATGTTCATTTTTCATATCACGGCATACATAATTAAAGTATTAAAAATTAATTTTCAAAAAATAAATTGGTCAAAATATCTTTGAAAATTTTAGTGGTATTTTAGTCAATTAATTTTTACAAATTATATTTTTAATAATTTTATTAGATTCTCTTATTTTTAAATAATAGACGTTACACCTGGTTTGACTTATTAACATTTTAATGTTTCGGATGCACCTTAAAAAAATTCGTTCGAGACGCTGCCCATAGTTAAAAGTATTAAATGCTTATGGCCCACCTCAAATAATGCAATGCACCCTATAAATTAAAGGAAAATCGTTTCACGTAGGCTAGACCACATTGATCACATTTCTACATTTCTACATATACGGTCCAAAAAGTGTAAAGCAGGTATTCCAACTAAAAACAATAAAAACTAACGATCCAAATGTTTTCCTATTGAAAGTATTATTTTTAGTTTCTAAACTTTATTTATTGTTTCATATTCATGATCTTCGGATTAGAGATTACATATCTTTAAAAATTAAATCTTAAAATCCATATAAAAAATAGATTTATTAAAAAGGCCCACATTACTACATAAGCGGGCTTGACCGGATAGAAACCGGGTCCTAAATTAAACCGACGAATCAAGGCCCCGTTTAGCCACTTACAGATAGGATTTCATTATGAGAATGTATACTATGCTCTCATCGGATCCTACTGTAATTTAGTGTGTAGGACCCACCTAAAATAATGCTAATGCTTATGGCCCACCTCAAATAATGCAATGTACCCCATGGAGGAATGAACGCCAGCCACTTACACAGGATTTTATTAGATGGGAATGTATAATATGCTCTCATGGGACCATACTGTAATATTTATTCAGGTACAAGAGATATTTGGGTAAAAAATTTCAAACCGAATGTTTGGCATCCACCTAGTTATTACCATATGACAATTTCTTAAAAAAATTGAACTATGAGTTATTGGACACTTTGGCATCCACCTAGTTATTACCATATGACAATTTCTTAAAAAAATTGAACTATGAGTTATTGGACACTTAGTCTCAGATGCCGATGCCCATGCCCCACCTTATATAATGCAATGTACCCTAAAGGCAACAATAATTTTTTATTATTTTTTTGGTTTTTTATGTCAACAAAACTTCTTCTCCATCCTCTTCCTTGCTCGAGGACGCATTGGAAGCAATCGGTCTCAACTAAGGATATGCTCAAGGGTGGATGCCAGTATTCACCCACTTTTACTTTATCTCTCTCTCTCTTTCCCCTCCTCTTTTTTTTTTTTTTTATCATTTTCATTTTGTTTATTAACACTACTTCAAGAAGTTTATATTCCGCAGAATGCATCTGATGAGGTTGTTTGGGAGGTTGATTCAGATGGTTTATACTCGGTGAAGTCAATGTATAAGTTACTTTTCTATGACCGTTGGAGATGGTCTATACCTGAAATTGCCATTATTTGAAAATGACATTCGCTACTTAAGATTCAAGCCTTTTTATGGTTGGTAGTGTCAGATAAGATTCTCACAGTTGATAATCTTATTAAGAGAGGTAAGATTTTACCTAATATATGCCTATTGTATTAGAATGCTGCTGAAACAGGTGCTCATCTGTTTCTCCATTGTTCTTTTACTTTTAAAATTTGGCAATAGTTTTTTGACCAACTTGAGATTGCTATGGTTATGCCTTGGGAAGTTTAGGGGATCATTTCAAACTTAGCGCTATCTATTACAGAAGTGGTGATTTGGCAAATTGTTAGAGGACTGATACTATGGGAAGTTTGGAAGGAAAGAAATAGAACAGTGTTTGATGTAATTTGTATGCATGTTGAGGGGATTTTTGGAAAAAATATTACACTTTATTTGGCTTTCATGCTCAATTACAAAAGTTGAGAAAGATATTCTTGAAGCGGATGTTAGGAGAAACTTATCGAATCTTTTCCAATGGGGCTCTTTTAAATGCAGGACAAAGGGGAGATGGGTACCTCCTTTGGAAGGGATATTTAAACTTAATTTTGAGTGGTGAGGGATTGTAATGGATTTGTTGTCTTTTCTTATGCAGGCTCTCTGAGAGAGAAAACTGCAAACTATGCATAACTCTTAGCTCTATTTAATGGTTTAAAACTTTTCGTAGCAAGGAATTGAGGATCGTATTGTGTTGTGGAAGGTAATTCAATGAATGTCATCAAGTGGTGTAATAGGGAACAAAAATCGCGTTGGGGATTTCGGTCCATTTTGCTATAAATTTGGGACATTTCTAGACCTTCTCTTTTCTCCTTTGTGCATGTTTTCCGTGAGGCCAATGTATTGGTGGATTTCCTTGCCAAAGGAGGCACTGCTTTAACTAGTCTCAGATTCTGTAATTTCCTTTTAATCATTGATTAATAAAGCTTTGAATTTTTGTTAAAAAAAAAAAAAAAAGTAACTTAATGACAAATCTATTTTTTTTTTCTTTAAACCCAAAGTGTTCTTATAAAGAGGAAGAGAGAGATTGAATGAGACTAAAGATTTAGGTAGGTTGGAATTCAATGAGAGATTCAAATTTTCTTAAGCATTTTGTTTTTTTATGCATAGAGAAGTTTGGTTAATTTCATATTTTAATTTTAATTTTTTATATTTTATTGGGATATACAACATAGCATTTTTGATGGCCACTATTTTACATATTTGGGTCTTTGCATTTTTTTTTAATTAGCTGCAATGCTCTATTGAGGGTAATTTTTGTTTTTTGTTTTCTTTAAAAAATAATCTTATACATTGGTTCATAGTTTTTGTTATTTACTATTTGTTATTATGTTTAATATTGGTGTTGTTTTATTTGTGCTCCCAATAAATTTACGACATGTTTTGTGACGTGACAACTGAGTAAGCATTATTGTTGGATTTATTTAAAGTTTCAAAAAAAAAATATTAAGTATTACTCTAATGGCACTAGTAAGCTATAAAAGTATTGTTTAATGGCTTTAGTATATTTATATAAGGGTGTAGTTTTTACAAGGTTGCAACTTTAAACAATCCAATTAATGTGCACCTCCAAATTTTGTAATAACAAGTAATTTTGGTGTAAAATGCTATTAGGATTATCAGAGTATATTTTTATATCTAATTATAAAATTTTAAACTCTAAAATAAAATCAAGTAGATCTATAAACATATGAAAATCTTGAAAATGGACGGTGTGGATAATATGTTGCAATATGCATTATTTTCGGGACTCAAAATCTTTTTTCCTTCCCATATTCATATATTTTGACTTGAGATGATGAATCAGAGGGTGTTTCAATATTAAAACAACCTTTTCTGATGGACTTCTGAGGTGCATCTTTAATTCTACATTTTAATGTTGCAACTTTATATAAATTGTTTCTTTTATTTATACAGTAGCTGCAAATCTTAATCCTATATTGTGTTATCTTTGCATATACAATTTTTGCACTATGTTTTTTTGAACCAAAACCGAAATATTCATGATTATATAGCTTACCTTATTTTTTAGCGATCTGTATTTTTTACTCGAGTTTTTGAAATAAAACAGATTTGTTGCCGATGTTTTCGTCTGCCGATGTTTTATTATTCCCCGACTTGGTAACTAGGGATGAGATGCCTTAAGATATATTCATATAATCCCTGTAATTGGCATTTATGATGAAAATAACCTACGATTTTGAGATGGGACAAAGTCCACTTTTTTTGAGTGGTTTGATGCGTATTTGTGAATTTTCTCCTCAATTATGTTACCTAGAGAAATTACGGTCGGGTTGAGGTCAGGGTTAACCCTATCAATTTAAGTATAACATAAAAAGAAAATTACTTTCGGACACTATTGAGGGGTCAATAACCCAATGTAGAGTCATTTGCTTGAAATTTTGAGCACCCCCTCTTTCTTTTCTACAATATTTGTTTTTTTTTTAAGTTGCCCTCCTGTCTACAATGTAAATACTGAACACTAAGATGACTTTTTTTTTTTTCAAAGTAAAAAGAGCTATCTCGAAATCTGTGATAGAATTAGAGAGATAAACAGCCATTCCATCCCACTGACGAGAGACCATCATAGGGCAAGCAACCTTCTTTTGTAATGTCGTGCATCTGAACATCTCAATCATACACAACGCCTTTCTACCAATTACCTGGAAGAACACTTTGTGCCATATACACGACCCCTTTCTTTCAATCATACACAACTCAGGACAGCTCTTTTTGATAAATAATATTTACTATTGATTATAAAGTATATAAAATAATCAAAGCTAAAAAAAGGGATTTATCTTTAGAATTTTCTTTTTCTTTTTTAGAACTGGACTCGCCTCGTCCCCGTGTGTCGCGTGGGTTATGGTGTTGGGTGTGTGTGGTCATTAAAGGCCTTATGAGTGCTTGTACATAAACCTATTGATATAATGGAATATGAACTCAATGACAGTGTGATCCTGTGTAGACCATATTAACCAAACGATGTTTGTTGATACCGAACAAAACTTTATGAGCTAAACCAATTTGGTTAGAAAAAATCCACTTTATTTGGGTATGGAGAATAAACCCATAACGGTTATAATGGGTCATCCCTTAATGTGGTTGGAGTATGCTCACAAGAGTGAGCCGAGAGACCGTATGACCTTTATGTGTGATGGAGGCCTACATAGACGCGGTCAAAGCCTCATCCATATACCATCACATTGCATGCACAATGATAGTCGTTTTTGGGAAAGCAAGCCACATTTTGAAGTAAAGCTTGCGCATGTGCGAGAGATAACCCTAACCCTTATGTACCATAGAGCAATGATTTGCATCAAGTATAGGTGACATTGGTTTTGTGTCTAGGGGAGAACCTGAAATCCACGTACTGAGGCTATGACCGTTTGCTAATTGGTTAGACTTTGGTGACCCACTAATGAGCCTCTGCATGGACTGTGGGTAAAAAAAAGGCAATACTCTGTCAGTTTGAGAAAGCAAGTGTTGACCATGGTCCACAGTAGAAGGTGACGTGTCCTTGGGTATATTTATTTCTAGACCATATGGAGCATTTTCCCATCAAAGTTTTTAATTATGTTTGTTTTAATGTTATATGATTTTTAGAATTGTTATTAGAATTTTTCTTAGTCTCTTGACATTTTATTTATCAACTTTGGATTGTAAAAAAAGAGATATTAATTTTATATTCATTTAATTATTCAAATATAATTTTATGAATTTCTATAATCATAATATTATTTTTAATATTTTTATATTGCATGAGAGGCCCAATAAGATATGTGGGCCCACCATGTCAATTGGTTGTTGCCTATAGAGTGCCACTAGGGTGGCATGCCCCATCTGGAGGAGCCTTTTTATTTTGTGAGCTAAAGCGTATGGCTTGAGGGAGCATTATAAAAATAAGATGGGTCCTACCTAATATTTTCTACACTATATCTCTTCTTTCTCTTATGAAAAGCTCTCTCTCTCATAAGCCCACATAGGAAGCACGCCCCAAATAGTAACTCTTTCTCTCTATCTTATGGTAAGAAAGGACTCTATATAATCTCTCTCTCTCCCTTGTTAAAAAAAGGGGCATGCCCCATTCAATGTAGTTGTACCACTCACTCCCATCTTGTTGTGATATGGCTTAAAGGGTCAAAGGTATAAAAAGGAGATGTTATCTCTATCAACTAGGTTATCAAGGGGTTTTACTTAAGCTTGAGATTAGATTGAAAAATGAGTTCTTGTTCTATTGGAGGGTTTTGGCCTAAATTGCTTTCCCATGACTGAGATTGAAAGTTGACCATTGAAGGTAGTGACTTGGTGTGGGGTGTAAGAAGCCCGGTTGAAGTAATCTCTAGTACTTTTTTTTTTTTTTCTATATTTATTTTTTGTGTCTTTTTTTATTCCTAAGCATAGGTTGTGTCTTTTATTTGAAAGGTTTTTGAGTGGCTTCAAGTTCTTGAGATCTTAATTGTGCTATTTTATTTTATTTTATTTGAAGTTGATTTATTGTAAAAAGACTACTTGTGATCTAAGCCGTGAAGAAAAATAAAAATAAAAAAAATATAAATAAATAAATAAATAGATAGATATACTCCGACTAGATCACACGAGTCGTTTTTTCATCTGGGCCCAAATGACTTCGACCTGCCTAGATCCAAGTCTAAGTTAAACCTAGTCGAGTCGGGGCCGATCCAACCAATTGCCATCCCTAATAAACCTTGCTACAGTGCATTTTGTAAAGGAAAACATTTATATAAAGGTGAGGCCCTTAACAACCAAATTAAGGCGCACCTCAAAAATTCACTTGAAGAGCTTGTTTCAATGCCGAAAAATCCTCAAATTCATCATCTCAACCTCAAGATATAGACATGAGAAAAAAATACATTTCAAGTCTTGAAAATAGTACTTCTTGTAATGCATTTTCTAGATGGTCAATTTTCAATATTTTCAAATCTTGGAAAGAGCTTGTTTTGAGATCTTACAATAATATAAGGGCAAGCTTTCTATATATAGTTCCCCTTATCTAACCGTCCATTTTGAATAGAGGGCTAAGATTGCCCCAATCACAATGTTACGTTTCTACGCTATTTTATTTTTAGTTTTTTTCTATAAACTAGTTTGACACCAAAATTTGTATGTCCAATCCTCTATTAAACTCGCACTAGCGAAACATATAGACAAATAAAATAACCAAAATACCCTTGAAAGTTTTAAGGGGTATTTTGATTATTATATTTGATCGAAAATTTACTTTTAGTATTTTTTATAGGTGCGCCCAATTGAGAAGATGACATGTACCAAATTTCATATTTATACAATTTGTATAAAAAAAATAAAAATAAATACTTTGAGGCGTCATATTTAAGATCAAACGGTGAGTGGCTCTCTTGATCAAAATTGGACAGCTGGATGGTAGGAGAACCATAGATCTTCTATGTTGTAGGCGAAGTATAGAAGCTTTTCCCATAAAATAATTCAAAGTTATATAAACTCTCACCTCTCCCCTTGTCAAAATGATGTAACAACGTGTAATGTCTGAAGGGCAAGCTTTCTATGCTTCCCCTACAACATAAAACCTATATATTTCCCCTTATCCACCTGTCCATACTGAATGGAAGGCTAAGATTGCCCCAATCACAATGTCACCTCTGCACTCTTTTATTTTTAATTTTTTTTCTATAAACTATTTTGACACCAAAATTTGTACGTCAAATCCTCTATTAAACTCGTACTAGCGAAAAAAATATAAAAAATATTTCCAATAAAATAAAATGATCAAAATACCTTGAAACTTTCAAAAGATATTTTGGTCATTATATTTTATTGAAAATTTATTTTTAATATTTTTAATGGGTCATCTCAATGAGAAGATGGCACGTACCAAATTTCACATTCATACAATTTGTATATAAAAAACTAAAAATAAAATAATTTAAGATGTCAGATCTAAGATCAAATGGTGAGTGGCTCTCTTGGTCAAAATTGGAAGGCTGGATGGTAGGGGAAGCATAGTTCTTCAATGCTGTAGGGGAAGAATAGAAACCTTTCCCATGTCTCAAAGTTTAGATTGACATATCTAACAAGAAGCTGGTATAAGTTCTATAATCTTCTCATGCAAAATTCTTAAATATAGAGTGATGTATGGACTCTAAAATTTTAGGTAAAATACGAAATGCTCCACTTATATGTGGAAATTACAAAAAAGATCGGTCAACCAACTTTTTTTTTTTTTTTAAAAAATTGCCCCTTGGTAAACTCTCTTCTCTCCCCTTGTCAAAATGATGTAACAACGCGTAATGTCTCAAACTTTATAGATTGACATATCGAACAAGAAGCTGATATAAGTACTTTTGTAATCTTTCCATGCAAAATTTTTCAATATCGAGTGATTTACGTATGGACCCTAAAATTTTAGGTAAAATATGAAATGCCCCACTTATATGCAGAAAAAAAAAGAACGGTCAACCAATTTTTTCAAAATTACCCCTGGGTCAACTCGAAATTTGATTTTTTGTTTCAATTTTCTTTTTTTATTTTTATTTTTTTTAAATATTTTTTTTTTCGTTGGTAGGCTAGTGCCTTATAGCTTAGGGCACTGTGGTTAATTTTGAGAGATTTTTGCAGGGAAATCTTGAGGGGGGTTTGGGGTAGAGAGGTGTCTGCTACACAGTAGTCCAGGGATGAGGCATGGGGGAGGAGGAGAGAGAGGAGGAGGAGGGGCATTGTGGGGTGTAGAGAGAGAAAATGCTGAGATAGAGAGAGAAAGAGAGTGTGTGTGTGGCGGTGGGTTTGATGAGAGAGGGAAGGTTTGATTTATAAGGTCATGGGGTCGGCCCTTCTAAATTAGGACTCATTTTTATACCTCACCTCTAAAATTTATTTGGGTATGTAGTTCTAGTGTAAAATCCTCATGATATCTTAAAAATCTTTTTTTATCACTACCTATAAAATTTAAAATTTCATAATGTGCGTTCATGTGGGCATGACAAGCTCTGCATGTGAAGATTAGGGGTGCACAAGCAATTGACATTTTTTTATGGTTTTTTCCCTTCGAGAACTCAAATATTTGTCCTCCTTTCAAGAATTCAAATTTGACCACGTGAGCACTTATGCGTGGTGCTTATCCGCCTATTATCAAATACAAATGCGATGTTGAGATGCCTCAGGATATATCCATAAAATGCCTATAATTGGCATTTGTGACGAAAATAACCTTCGGGATTGAGGTAAAGGAGAAAGTCCAATTTTTATCATATGTTTGATGCATATTTGTGAGTTTTCTCCTCAAATACGTTATATATAAACATTATAGGTGGGAATCGAGTCGGGTCAAGCAGTTGACTAGAAGGTTGACCCGAACCTAGGTCCGGGTGTGGATATTGGTCCCAGTAGGTCGGGTCCATGTCCAACTTGGATCCTATCTAGTCGGGGTCGGGTTGAGGTCCTGATTAACCTGATCTGACCCAATATATATAACTATAAAATAAGTACTTGTATAAGATACATAATATTAACTATTGATTATAAATTATATAAAATAATCAAAGTTCCACAAAAAAAAAAGTAAATATCTTTAGATATTTTTTTTTTTTTTAGACCCATACTGAGCTCAAACATGTGTAGGTGGGCTCCAGTCCCAAATGACTTGGACCTACTTGGATCCAGGTCTAAGTTAGACCAAGTCGGGTCAGGGCCGGCCCAACCCGTGCCCATCCCTAATACGCCTTGCCACAATGCATTTTGTAAAGGAAAACATTTATATGGGGGTGAGGCCCTTAACACTCAAATTAAGGCATATCTAAATTCATTAGAAGAGGTTGTTTTGATGTCCAAAAATCCTGTAATTGACTATCTTGACCTCAAGATGTAATGACATGTGAAAAAACATATTTCAAATATTGGAAATAGTGCATCTTATTATACATTTTATGGACTGTCAACTTTCAAGATTTCAAGTGTTTATAGATACGCTCGATCTACACTAATTTTGAAGTTCTAAATTTTATAATTACAAATTTTCAGACCATCACAAGGATTTTCAACATTGAAACATCTTTCGACCCTATTTGACAGTGCACCTTACTTTGATTGTTTTGGCCCTCAGCCTTATGTAAAGGACACCATTATGTAAATAGTTAGTGGTAGTTTCATATATTTGAGTTCAACTTTAGAAAAATGGATCTCAAATTTGAAGTAAAAATAGGATACCCTTAGTTTAGCATATTGGTCACTCCCAAATTGTGTTAGGGAAATGTATTTTAAGATATCATGACTCCAAGTTAGTGGAGTAATCAGACGATGAAGACAAACATGTCAAATTCATGGAAGCAAATGGTTTTGCTATATATATATATATATATATATATATACTACAAAATGCCTATAGGCGAAAATGAACAACGATTTCGCCTACCTTCATTACTGTCCAAAGTTTATCACATGGTCACGATTGTCCAATAGTATTTTATTTTTTATACAAATCGGAATAACTTGAAATTTGGAGCCTGTGTTCATAAAAAATAAGCGAATCTAAAAAAAATATCAAAAAATATTTTACATGAAAACAATTAACCAAAATACCCCTGAAAATTTTGGGGGTATTGTAGTCAATTTATTTTTCACAAATAATTTTTTTTATATTTTTATTAGATACGCTTCACTAAGATGTATATAAATTTTAAATTTCAGATCATTCCCATTTGTTAAAAATATGAAACATTACCAGACAATCTTGACCGTACGATGAACTTTGGAAGGTGATGAGGGTAGCAAAATCACTCTTCATTTTCGCCTATAGGCGTTGGGAAGACTTTTCTTAAATATATATATATATATATACATATATATATATATATATATATAAAAGAAAAGATGAGATTAACCCACTAGCTCATATGAACATATGAGCCCAACGTCCCAGATTAAATTTGGGCCAATCTGACTATTATAGATGTCTGGTAGTATTTGAATTTTAGTTTTTTTTATTTTACAAATCCAAATCACTTAAAATTTTAGTCGTGTGTTCATCAAAAATAGGTGCATCTTCGAAACATATCAAAAAAATATTTTACATGAAATAAATTGATCAAAATACCGCTGAAAAGCTTTGGGGGGTATTTTGGTCATTTTTTTGTGAATAAGCTTTTTTTATATTTTTATTAGGTACGCTTTGATGAGAATAACACACATCTAAACTTTCAAGTGATTTGGATTTGTATAAAAATAAATAAAATTTAAGCACTACCAAACATCCGTGATCGTCAGATCGGCCCAGATTCAATCTGGGCCGTTGGATATATATATATATATATATATATATATATATATATCTCGGGTACTGAAAAATTCGAAGGCACATGGGCATGTATACCTGACAATTTGCAGGAGTTTACATCAATCAGCAAGATAATGTCGAATACCTTTGATTGAAGCCTTAAAGCTTGTACATCACAATCTTAGAAAAACAAATATACAAACAAACAAAATGATATCAATGCCATGGGCATATGGGCGCATATACCTGACTATTTGTACTGATATTGTTTGTGGTTTGCTCCTTGATTTGAAGCTTTAAGTGCGTCAGATCAACATTTTATCTCTATGTCTCTATAAGATTTCTTAACAACGGATCAAAGAATGGCGATATCAATAGGCTCTCTTAACTGACGATGGATACATGTAGTCACATCTCTTGTGTCTCTCTCCGTATCACGCACGAAGATGGATAAAGGGGTGTGTATCAAATCGTCCTCCCTTCCTCTCACTGAAAGTGGGGTTCCTATAGGCTTCACAAACTGAAAGCTTTGACCATCTTATCCATCTCTCACGATTTATCTCAAAAAATGATATGTATCTTCATTCGAATTTGCAAATGTTTGCAGGTCGCTCTGATGATAACCATGTCTTTGATTGGTCTTAGTATGATGTTCGAATTAGATTGTGCACCGGTCAAGATTCACAGTGTTATGAGAAAATTAAGGAAATTTGTTATTTTTTATCAGTCCTCAGTCAGCCTGTAGCACAACATTGACATATCTTAATATTTCTTCTATTGCTTCCTGATGACGAGTCCATTTTCCCTGAAATTTGGATAGATGATAAATGACTCAGAGATGAACATAATGGTCTAGATTCATTATTAGAGGGACTCATTTTCACCATATATAAACATAATGGTCTAGATTCATTATTAGAGGGACTCATTTTCACCATATATAACGTGCAAATTAGTTTTCTTTTTAGATTGATTATTGAGATGAAGTGTACAAAATTTTGGGCTAAAAAAAAATACTTTTTAAGTTGCGTTTTCAAATTTTTATCTTTTCGTGATTGATCATGAGAATGAAAATAGTGTATATTTTAAAATTTGGATCTCACAAATGGCCCTAACATGGGTTTTGAAGATTGTTGCATCATATTATTATACGACCATTAGATGTATGTGTGTTTTTGTGTGTGTGTATGAGCTCGGTGTTGTCCGATTTTTTCAGACGGCCTGGATTAAAGACCATCACGAATATAGCATATCTGCGGTGGGATTTTCTTACGCAAATTTGATGCAAAAAATATATGGGAACCAACACGGACCTACGACTACAGGCGTTTTTAAGGTTTTTCGTATATATATATATATATATATATATAGAAAAATACTACACAACGCCTATAGGCGAAAATGAACAGTGATTTTACCTACCCCCATCACCGTCCAAAGTTCATCGTGCGATCACGATTGTCCGGTAGTGTTCTATTTTTTAATTTTTTTTACAAATCAGAATGATTTGAAATTTGGAGCATGTATTTATAAAAAATAGGAGAATCTTCGAAAATTATAAAAAAAAATATTTTTTTATGAAAAAATTGACCAAAATACCCCCAAAAGATTTTGAGGGTATTTTGGTCAATTTAGTTTTTGCAGATAATGATTTTTATATTTTTATTAGATGCGTCTCAGTAAGATGTACATACCCTCCAAATTTTAAGTCATTCCGATTTGTAAAAAAAATAAAAAATAAAACACTACCAGACTATAATGACCGTACGATGAAATTTAGAAGGTGATAACGATAGGTGAAATCACCATTCATTTTTTCCTATAATCGTTTGAAAGACTTATACTTTTATATATATATATATATATATAATAATGGAAGATAACTCCCACCATCCAACTCCTAAATTTTGCCATACATTTCAACACAATAGAGGATAAACTCTTGCTTGGGCCAAGGTTGAAAACAAAAGCGAGGATGGCCAATACGCCCATGAAAAACTGCAAGACTTCATCTACTATCTCTCTCTCACTCTAAAATTGTAGTAGTTTAGGTTGATAATTTAGACAGATTATAGGAGGGAAAAGGGAACATATGAGCTATGAACAGTCTCCAGCTAGGGGTTACAAACGATAATAAAAGAAGGGACATGTTTCTATGCTTTCCTTATGTTTCTCTTACCATCCAGCCGTCTAATTTTGATCAAGAGAGCCCATTCACTGTTTGATTTTAGATCCAATGTCTAAAAATATGTTTAAATTTTTTTTAGACAAATTGTATGAATATGAAATTCGGTACATGCCATATTTTCATTGGGGCGCACCTATAAAAATATTAAAAATATTTTTTCGATAAAATATAATGACAAAAATACCTCTTGAAACTTTCAAAGGTATTTTGGTTATTTTATTTTATTGGAAATATGTTTTTTATATTTTGCGCTAGTGCGAGTTTAATAGAGGATTGGACGTCCAAAATTTGGTGTCAAAATAATTTGTACAAAAAATATTAAAAATAAAATAGTGTAGAGACGTGATATTGTGATTGGGGCAATCTTAGCCTTCTATTCAGAATGGACGGTTGGATAAGGAGAAATATATAAATTGATAGATGATTATTTAGAGTATTTTTTCATCATTAAAACAACATTTTCGATAAATTTTTGAGGTGAATATGTGATTCTATATTTTAAGGTTGCAACCTTGTATAAACTTTTCCCATATAAGTTTTATGCTATACAGGAAGCAGGCAGAGCTTGCCCAAGCATAAAAAGAAAGTGACCTTATAGTATCTTACAAAAGGATAGTTGACGTCATAATAAAAGTAAAGAAAGTTAAGAGCACCTTTGGCAAAACTTTCATGGCAAGATTAATTTATTGTACATTTGGACCTCGGTTCTCGTTCTAAAGAAGCTTTGGAAAAATCTCGGGGAGGATTTCTTCAAGGAAGCGGTTTACAATGAGAAAATTATTTCAAAGGACAGGACGTTAGTGAAAAAAAGTATTTTAGGTGAGGTCCGCAATCAATAATAGAAAGTGTTAGAGATAAGGTCGTTGCAATATTTTTTCTTCATCTCTTTTTATACTCTCTACCTTATCTATTCTAATATAAATTAAGCCAATATTACGGCGAGGGACATATCACAGCCAACTAGAGTAAGCGTTACGTTGAAGTACAATAACTCTTTACTTGGACTCCATAAAATAAGAGTTTAGCTAACATACTTCTTGATCCAATTGTATCTCCATTTTCTTCCTACATGACTAGAAACATATCTGGAAATTCTAAATCTAAAATCTGATCGGATAAGAAAGCTCTTGTTTTAATATTGTCCAAAATTTAGTGTAAATAGTTATTAAATAATGTAATACATATAGGGTGTGGTTTCTATAAATTAAGGTGCACATCCAATTTTAATATAACATGTAATTTTGGTGTAAAACATTAATAGGATTATCTCAAAATCAATTTTCATATCCAATTATAAACTTTTAAACTCAAAAAATTGTTAAAATCAAGTAGATCTATAAAGATATGAATATCTTGAGAATGGATGGTCTAGCTAATGTGTTGCAAGACGCACTATTCTGGAACTCAAAATCTTTTGTCTTTTTTTTCATATTCATACATCTCAATGTCGAGATGATTAATTAGAGGTGGTGTTTCAATATTAAAACAACCTTTTCCTATGGATTTTTGAGGTGCAAATTGAATTCTACATTTAAAGAGGTTGCAACCCTATATAAACTATTTTGATATATATATATATATTAAAAACCTTAAAAAAGCCTATCAGTGAAATGCTACAGTGTTTCGCTACTGCCACAGATTTGCTATGTCCGTGGTGGTTTATTAAACGGACCCACAACGGACGACGGTTCTATGTGATTTTTTCACTGTCATTGACCTAGTATGTCCGTAACGGTACCGTCACAGACATGCTAGGTCTGTGGCGGTCGAAAAACGCATGCTGTCTTATTTTTTCGGATGGTGATGAGTCTATGGGGGAAAACACTGATCATTTGTTCCCATAGGCATTGCGTAGTGTCTTATATATATATATATATATATATATATATATATATATATATATATATATATATATATATATATATATATATATATGGAAGAAACTACAAAATACCTATAGGAGAAAATGAACAGTGATTTCGCCTACCCTCATCACCATCCAAAGTTCATCGCACGGTTACAATTGTTTAGTAGTATTTCATTTTTCTTTTTTTTTTACAAATCAGAATGATTTGAAGTTTAGAGCGAGTATTTATAAAAAATAGGTGAATCTACGAAAAATATCAAATTATATTTTATAAGAAAAACTTGATAAAAATACCCCTGAAAATTTTTGGGGGTATTTTGGTCAATATTTTTTTATGAATTATTTTTTTTATATTTTTATTGTTGCGTCTTATTAAGATGTACATAGCTCCAAATTTCAGGTCATTCTGATTTGTAAAAAAAAAAATGAAAAATGAAACATTACTGGACAATCATGACCATGCGATGAATTTTGGACGGTGATGAGGGTAGGCGAAATCACTGTTCATTTTTGCCTATAGGCATTGAGAAGGCTTTTTCTATATATATATATATATATATATATATAAAAGCTGGGATTAGCCCACTAGCTTATATGAACATATGAGCCTAACGACTTAGATTGAATCTAGACCGATCTGACGATCACTGATGTCCAGTAGTGTTTGAATTTTAATTTTTTTCTACAAATCCAAATCATTAGAAATTTTTAGGAGTATGTTCATAAAAAATATTTGAATCTTCTAAAAATATCAAAAAACTATTTTACATGAACAAAATTGATCAAAATACCCCCGAAAATTATGAGTTACTTTTTCCTACTTTGAAGATTATGAGTTTTTTTTTTTTTTAATTGGGATACTGGGGTCCTTGACAGTGAGGGAGAGTTGAATTGCTATATAAAAGGTTATGGGTTAGGGTGGCAAATTCAAATAAAAAATTTGAACTTAATTGTCTAATGTAAACTAACAAAGTAAGAGTTGGAATGCTACATAAAAGGTTTTATTTTTCTTATTTTTTGTAGGTTAGCAGTGTGATTGACACGGTCACATCCCATTTTGTTTTTAATTTTCAACTCATGGATGACCATTATAAATATAGAGTATCCCATATATGAGAGAGCGACGTCAAAACCGATGGCCCGTGCCCTCTTTGTGGGGCAGGAGGCAGAAGTTGCGGGCTCAAAACTCTAAGACCCTTCTTTTTTTGGCGTAATTTTAATGGTTTACTGAGTATAATTAACTTTCATCGAGATTGATGCAGCATTTGATAGCGCTTAATCGAATCTAGTGGTTTGCAGCTTTTTCAATGGATGCTAAAGGTGCAGCTATGCACTTAAAAGTGTTCGAAAAAATGGAGTTAACTCAGAATTACCTGAGCTGACTCAAGACTTGGTAAGGTATTGAGCGAGTTCTTGCTAGGGCCAGGGCAAGGCGAGTCACCCAGTAACCCATTTTCATGTGGAGAAAAGGTAAACAAATGGAGTGTTTAGCAATGTTGTCAGATTTTTTTCGTAACTATGTTTGGTTTGGTCAGAAAAATGAAGCAATTTAGTGTTTCAACCGATTTGATGGTGGACTTCGGATTTTTTCTAAAATTTTAATATAAGTAAATTATATATAAAATTTATAAAAATAATGAACAATTTTTTTTATTTAAAAAAGACATTTCTTTGCTTTAGACAAAGAGGATGAAGCTATTGGAAAACGTGGCCTACCAGGGCCCTTTTTCTATCTGAAATTTCCATTAATGATATAAAAGTGATTTTGTGGTATATGTGAAATTCTATATGTTTTTAACATGAGCGATTACCATATACTCAAATCCATTAGTTGAGCTTTAATAGGATGTGGCACTAGAGGGAAAATGCAGTGTCATTGGAGGGGAAGCCCAACGGTTTGTTTTGAATTCCTTGTGAAAATTTGTTTTGCATGAATTATAAATATACAAAGTTTTTTTAATTGTAGGATTGCTTGGATGACATCCTATTATTTTAGTATTTATCAGACTAATCTCAAGTTAACTCATAACATAAGATTAATAGTTTAGTGACAACTTGTTAATTGTAATTTGCTGTTCTGAAGGAAATTACAGAAGGAGTTACACTTGGATCTCAACTCTTATAGACCATTAATGTGAGGGTTACAAAGTTATATTACTCAAAGAAGGAGGCTAATTGAACTCTCATGTGTGCCTTTTATTGGATGGCTTGATCTATAGAATTTGGCATGGAATCTTAAGTTCCTTGTGTGTGATTTAAAGTCATATTTGAGCCAATTATACATTGACTTATTTCATTACTTACTTTGAGTATTATATTTTGCATTGGGACCAGCAAAAGCATCGGTTGAAACGGCCGAATCGGACCGAAGCAGTCGAAGCGGTTGTACTGGGCTTTTCTTTACTTTGTTCTAGGCTCCGAAGACTTCATCGTCTTCAGCCGAAGGAAACTAAACTTGATAACATTAGTTTTTGGCTTTCTTTTTTCTTTTTATTTTGAGTAATGATTCCATGCAACGATTGCATCATAATATAATGCAACAACCTTCAAAAACCATGTTATGGCCATTTGTTTAATCCAAATTATGAAATATACACTTATTTCATTATAATGAACAATCACAAAAAAATAAAATAAATAAATAAATAAAAATGAAAACACAACTTAGAAAGTATTTTTTTAGCCCAATTAACATAGGCTGTTCATTTTGGTGAGATGCTTAGATCTAGGCCTTAGAAGAATTTTTTCATTTCTAATCTTTTTAGATGGTTTTATTATCATTAGATGAACAATGTTAAAAAAGAAGAAATGATTTTGAGTTTATAAAAGCTAAGATCTTGAAATTTATCAAATGAATGGTCTAGATTCGTTTTTGGAAGGGACTCATTTTGACCATATCTAGGGTTCAAATTGAACTTTTTTTTTTTTTTTTGAGATTGATAATTGAGATGAAGAGAATGTATGTAGCAAATTTTGGATCATACAAATAACACAAACATGATTTTTTAAAAATGTCGTTGCATTATAGTATGATGCAACCGTTGCATGAAATCATTGCTCTTTTATTTATTTTTGGTTCTTTTTTGGATCCATAGTCAATATCTAACCCATTACGGTCAATTTGGACAAAATCGAGCCCTCTTTGAACCAAAACATTTCTATTGATCAAGTGCTGTATTTGGGCAAGATTATGTAATAAAAATCTCGTTGTTTATTATCACTAAAATCCAATCCACCTTTCTTGCAATTTCTGGCTCATTTATCGATTACATCATCTAAACTTAGATCCAAAAGTTCGTATTAGAGCTCACTTACTAAACCTTACAACAATTGGTTGAATCGAAAAACAAATTGAAGAAATCAAGTGTCCAAATTTCGGGAGTTCTTCTAACCTGAAGCAAAATATATGATTTCTCTCTCATTTTTCCATCAAATTTATTCGAATTTTCTTGATAATGATCCTATCACATTAATTTATGAATCCCTAACAATGTTTGTTGAAACAAAACAAAAAATCTCTAAAGATTGATAATTTATTTTTTTATGGGCTATTTTTGTCATTTTCTTTGAAGTTTTTCTTTATTTTCACTTTTTTATTTTATTTGCACCACTTATTAGATGAAATCAAATATGTAATTTTGAATATATAATTTTTTTCTAAATGTTTTGCCATTTTTCTCTATTTTCTTTTTTACATATATTTTTTAAGTTGCCTGAGTCGGCAGGCTAGTGCCTTGCATGTAGCAGCTTTGGCTAGCCAAGCTGGGTTCTTAAAAGCTGGCACATAATGAGCATGATGTGTTCAAAATGCATGACATTTCTTAGTTTGAGTAATTATAAATTGCTATATTGAATCATCACACATCTTTTTTTTCCAAACTTACACAGGTAATATTATTTGGAAGATAGCTAAAAGTGTTATTTTGTGGGAGATATGGAAGGAACGAAATAAGAAAACTTTTTGATAGGGATTACCTACCCTTTGAGAGGGTCCTCAACGAAATTGAATATTATAAAGGAGGGGTGGGGAATTTCAGAAGTGGACATTCCACCACCTTTTATAAAACTCTACTTCAAAGTTCTAAGGCCCCACTAACCACAAGATAACTTTCTTTAAAGGTCTTCTTACCATGTTAACAAAAACGAATCCTAGTTTTCTAAAGAGAGAACCGTGTTTACCCACCAAAATTTAGGCAATAACTCTTAAAATGCGATCTAAAAGATTAGATCCAAAGATATGCCATAATGGAGTTCAAAGAAAAATAAATAAAAACAACTTATCATACTAAAGTTTGCCTAGCCAAAAAAAACAAAGTAAAAGGAAAGAAAAATAAACAGACTCACTCCAAGAAAACAGAAAAAGAAAAAAAATGGGCGCCATTTGTTAAAGCAAAAAGGTTATATAAGGTTGCAATCTTAAAAATGTAGAAATACAGATACACCTCAAAACTCTATTGGAAAAGGTTGTTTTAATGTTGAAAAACCCTCTAATTGATCATCTCTACATCAAGATGTTTGAATATAAAAAAAAAAGATTTTGAGTCCCAAAAATAGTGCATCTTGCAACACATTATCTATGCCGTCTATTTTCAAGATTTTCATATGTTTATAGATCTTCTTGGTTCTAACCAGCGTTTTAAAAAACGCCGAGTCGAACTGGACTCGCCCGGTTCGACTCGGAAATCGTGAAAGGGGACCGGATCGCCTAAAAAATCGGAAATCGTCCGGTTCTAGAGAGAACCGGACGATTCTGTACAGTGAATCGCCGATTCACTGTACGGGATCGGCGAGTCCGAACAGTGAATCGGCGCGTCCGTACGGAAATTTTTTTTTTTTTTTTTTTTTTTTTTTGTAATCCATGATAGATTTTTTTGTAATACTTGATCGATTTTTTTGTAATCCATGATCGAATTGTTTTTGTTTTTTTGTAATCCATGATCGAATTTTTTGGTTTTTTGTAACCCATAATAGAATTTTTTGTAATCCATGATCGAAATGTTTGTTTTCTTTTCTTGTAATCCATGATCGATTTTTTTGGTTTTTTTTTTTTTTTTGTAACCCATGATAGAATTTTTTGTAATCCATGATCGAATGTTTTGTAATACATGATCGAAATGTTTGTTTTTTTTTTGTAATCCATGATCGAAATGTTTGTTTTTTTTTTTATAATCCGTGATTGAGTTTTTTGTTTTTTGCTTTTTTTGTAACCCATGATAGAGTTTTTTGTAATCCATGATTGAATTTTTTGTAATCCATGATCGAACTGTCTTTTTCTTTTTTTGCAATCCACGATTGAATTTTTTGTTTTTTTTTGTTTGTTTTTTTTGTAATCCATGATCGAATTTTATGTAATCCATGATCGAATTTTATGTAATCCATGATCGAATTTTATGTAATCCATGATTGAATTTTTTGAAAATTTGTGATTTTTTTTTTTTAATCCATGATCGAATTTTTTTTTGTAATCCATGATAGAATTTTTTGAAAATTTGTGATTTTTTTTTTAATCCATGATAAATTTTTTTGAAAATTTGTTATTTTTTTTTTTAATCCATATTATTCAAAGAGAAAATGAGAGAGATGATGATTCTGAGGCCACCCTATCCGAGCCATATTATTCACATATCGAGTCCCAACAGCAACAGTGTAGGGATGAGCGCGAAATACTGTAAATTAAGTGCAGGGAAAGAACATATCAATATTCGCATATTCATTCAAAAACATGAAAATTCTTAATGGAGCACCCTCATTTTTTATTGAATTCCTAAAAAATAATATTTATAATGAATTTTAATAATTTTTTCAAATTTTTTTTAAGCTTTATTCTGACCGATTCACCCGATTTTCGATCCGGATCGCCGATTCGCCGATCCGGATCGGTTTTTTGGAAGCCCGATCAGGGTCACCGATCCTTTTTTTAAACCATTGGTTCTAACTATTTTCGGAGTTTCAAATTTTATAATTTGATATGAAAATAGATTTTCAGATAATCCTAAAAAAAAAATTACACCAAAATTACATATTATAGTAATATTCAGAGGTGGGTCTTAATTGAATTGTTTAAGGTTGCAAGCTTATGGAAACCACACCCTTTGTTAAAATACAACAAAATTATCTTTATTTATTTTCTTCAGATCCCAATGGGATCCCATAGTCAAATGCGATAATTTCAACCGCATCAATTTTGGTTAGCTTATAAGAGTTAGATATTAATATTTGAGAAATATACTTAATCAAAGGTATTTCGGATACTGAAAATGCCCATATTTAGGAAATAAGTTAAATAAGCAATTGATCACTCTCCTTGTGCTTGACAACACAACAAGGTCCATTCATTTAAAGACGCCATACATACAAATATTACTCACTGATCCAAGGACAACCAGTGACCAGAAGCCATGTGAGGACTCACATTCTTATTCTTGTAAAAAAAAAGACTCACATTTTTAATTATTTATGTAGGTCATGCACCATGATGACCTTTTCATTAATTTAGGTAGGTTTTATTTATAGTAGCAGATGGACCTTCACTTCAAATTCGCTGGCTTTCAAACCCTTTAACAGAAAAGTCTGATGCCGGACAATTTGGTGGGGAATAGTTGTAGGTATCCTTGCATACGCATTGTTTGGAGTTGGAATCCCCTGTGGTGCAATCACACTTTTTGCACCAGAGGGGACAGGAGTTCCTCACGTCCACGCAACGGCATGTTGGGGGACATGACCTTGTGCAGAAGCCTAAATTGCAGCATGGACTGCAAGTGTCACCTGCAAAAAACAAAAAACAAAAAAGAAAAGAAAGAAAAAAAAGAGATAGACAATGACAGAATGAAAATATGTTTAAGAAAATAAAAGAGTGGAGTGCTAAAGAAACAAAGAAGATGACCATAGAGGGGGATAGAATGAAGATTCAAAGGGGGGAGATGGGCCTCTTAGTTTTAAGACTAAAAACCTTCATCATTAGCCTAAAAAATAAAGAGTGATTTACGTTTGGACCCTAAAATATTTTGCAAAATATGAAATGCTCCATTTATATGTCCAAATTATAAAGAAAGTTGGTCAACTCATTTTTTTTTTTTTTTTTTTTATTTTCAAAAATTGCTTTACAATTTGAGAATAAAATCCTCAATCCAAATTTTAATTTATATATATATATATATATATATATATTTAACTTTTTCATTTGTAAGGAAGAGCGTGGCCTACTAATGGAAAAACAATAAAAAAAAAATTCAATCCAAGGATGTCCTAGGACTGATGGGTAATTTTGAAAAAATGAAAAAAACCGTGTTGAACAACCTTTTATGTAATTTTCACCAATAAACATAGCATTTGTAGTTTAAGAAAAATTTTAATGGCTGAATGTCAATCACTCAAAAATAAAAGCTACTATTGTATTGTTTGGTAGCAGTCACTGCTCAGTGTGTTGATGCCGAAACGGAATCACCCTACCGAGCAAACTGCCATTCAGTGGCACCGTTTGCATCATTCTGTAAAAGGGGTTGAGACCCACTTCTCATTAATTATAAGGAACAATGGTATTCACCATCACTGCACATCAGGAGATCGTAAAATACAGGAAAAACAACTTATCCATTGTTTGGTGTCTATAAATACTGTGTTCCTGCACCGAAATTGAATTACCATATTTGCAAAATGAGAATCCCTATTTTCTGTTTTTTGTTTGCATTCCATCCCACAAAGGCGACAGGTTTTACCTGGTCATGAAAGCTTACCAAAGTTGGGATTGGTTTCAATGGCCTTCACCCCATACTCACGGACAGCTATGAACACAAATAGAAGAATGAGAACCACTCTAAACTCACCCATTCTGTTTCCTCACAGAGAAGAATAGAGAAAGAGAGGGATAGGTAAGTAGGGTTTGCAACTTTGTATTGGAGGGTTGGGCCCTTATATAGGGAAGGAAAGGGGCGTTGGGTACCGTTCTTACACGTGTGTGCTTGCTGGGGTCGGGTTTCACATGAACGCTTTCTACTTAGAGAGAGAGGTGTGTGTGTGTTTTTTTTACATGTGGTTTTTTACATGGACCACATACCTCCCAAAGAAAAAAATGTATGCACACACATATACCTCCCAAAGAAAAATATGTATGCACACACATATCCCCCAAAGAACAATAGTGCTATTATATAAGGAAATGTATACGCTATGATTATTTATTTTTTATAAGGAAGTCACAATCACTAATGACCATTGGATGTGAAATCAGGTGGCTGTGGATGTGTTATTCACTAGGACAAAGTTTAAAATACAGTTACTTATGTTATATACTTTAAGCTGGTGGATTCCACATCTGATGGCTGAAAGTGATTGTGACCTCTATAGACTAAAAATGAAAGTCTTTATAAAGTCCCTAAAGAAAAATAATGTTATTAATCATTGTGAACGTAGTTGACTAAGTGTTATAAGACCAACAACAAGTCAAAAAAAAAAAAAGATAACAAAAATTGTCTTTCTTTCATCTTTTTTTTTGTCTGATCTGGATCAGCAATCAGACCGATCTGAATTGAAATTGGTCAGTGGCAATCTACCCCAACAATCTGTAATTTACAGCACTTAAGATTTGATTTTTGGAATGTAACATCCTTGAATAGAAAATGAAGTCTTAATATTGAACAAAAGTTATTTAATTTTAGGAAAATTATAAATACCCCCCAAAATCAATTTTTTAGAAAGGAAAAATATCTTTGTACCCCTTGTTTTTAGGTTTCATTTCTCGATAGACCTAAAGTTTGGAAACATATCTTAGAATATAGAGATCTTATTTATTATATCCTCTAACCCCTTAGACCAACTTTACTTATTTTTTACTTTATTTTTAACCCAAACAAGTTTTAAAATGACGTGACATTTGTAACCCCATCTTCTCTTTCTTCACGTGACTCTCCCAAAAACTTCTCTTTCTATTTCTCTCAACTCTAATTCTCTCTCTCTCTCTCTCTCTCTCTCTCTCCCCATGGCTCTCACACTTGTTTTTTTTTTTGGTAAATCCGTGGGGGAGAAGGCCCCCTGCCCAATTTGCATTAATCAAAGATAGAAAAATATACATCATACTATTTTATGGCCCTACAATAGGATAATTGTGGCACATCATAAAGTAAAGGAAGGTAAGCCTAGAGCGCTAAATGGTGGCCTTCGTAAAATCATAGTTTTTTTGCAGGTGCATCGGCCACCATATTAACCTCCTGGTAGACATGGGAGATGGACCATGAATAATTATTAAGTCTAAACTTGCAGTTAGCAGCTATGATGTGAAGTGCCCATGGAGATTTACAATTGCCATGTATAACCTGAACAATTAGGTAGGAGTTGCTTTCAACATGGAGAGGGAAGCAGTTCATTTGAATCCTAAATCAATGCCCGTTCTAAACCCCGAAATTCTGTAAAATTATTGGATGCCGTAACCAGGGGAAAAGAAAATACAGCAATAAAAGAACCATCATCCCTTTTAATGATACCTCATAGCCCGCTCTTCCTAGATTTTGAATTGAAGACCCATCAACATTTAGCTTAAAATATTGTGGATGTGGAAATGACCAAGCCATTGCTATGGGAAGCTTTGCCTCCAAGTGAAATGTAAATTTCCGGTAATTGCTTTTTCTGAGATATGATAGGTCCAAGCTTTAGCATCTGCAAATCACGTACCTGGCAAGCAATCCTCCTAATCAACTGCTCTCGCGTGCGTCTCCTTCCTTGAAACATGCGATTGTTGCGCTCCTCCCAAATCATCCATAATATTGTGAAGAATAGAGAGAGCCAAATATTAGTGATGCCATCAGATTTGAATCTGAATGCTGGCCATTTCCTTAAAGAGGTTGCAATAGAGAAATATGGGTTAAACCTTTTACCACATCTCCATGCAACCAATCTCCAAATTCCCTGCCAAAACATGCATTCAAGCAACATGACATATGTTGTCATCAGAAAATTAACAAAAGGGGCATATAGAAAGCAAGGGTGATGCCCCTTTACTGCATGAGAAAAGAAGTAGGAAGTTGATGATGTAGGCTTAACCAGGAAAACCATTTAGCCTTAGGATGACACCTGAAAGACTATTGTGTTTTATAAATTGGCTGAGAAGAACCCTTTCGTCGAATGAAATTCCAGACATCTTTAACTGAAAAGGTTCCACTTGAAGAGTTAATCCACATCAAAAAATCTATCTGGGGTTTCCTTAGGATCGTAGCGTCATTCACTTCCTTCCAAAGTCTAATCGTAGGGCTTGCTGGAGGGGTAGGGAAATGTAAGGACTGTGGATAGCCATATAAGAAATCTGAAACTTCGGTTAGAAATCCCTCCCAAGGCCTTTTGAATATGATAGCCATAAGCTTCTATAAGGGAGACCTCTGATAACTATGGATCTGTCCAAAAATCAATTGTCCTACCATTGAACATTATGGCACAAGAGAGACAACCCTTTTTGTGTGCCCTCCCATGTATAGGAACAAACCTTTCTATCCAGCTCCAAGATCGAGGAATTTCTGAAATACCTATACCTAAAGAAATGGGCTATAAGAGATGACGGGTTAGACAGAATTCTCCATACCAACTTCATAATGCCAGCGTTTTCGAACTCCACAGTCTCACGAATTTCAAGTCCCCCTCTTTCATAGGCATACAAACATTTTTCCACTTTACAAGGTGAATCCCCTTCTTATGAGTTGTATCAACCCATAAAATTTTTTGGTGTAACCTTTCTAACATATTACATGTATGTCTGGGCACTATAAAAGATAGAACCCAAAAAAGGCAGATGAACTTAGCACCGACTTCAACAGTTGTAACCGCCTTGCATAAGAGAGAGAGATGAGGCTTGCCATGTTCCTATCTTGCCAATGAACTTCCCCACCAGATTCTGACAACTATGACACTTTAGTTTGCTTGAAACAAAAGAAATCCCAAATATCTTACTGGAAGGGAACCCTCACCAAACCTTAAATCCATCAAAATCACATGTTTGATGCTCATGGAGGCTCCAAATAAAAAACCTTGCTTTTGGTTAAATTCAATTTTTGCCCTGTGGTATATTCAAAAAGAGAGAATAGAATTCATCTGCCTTGCTTCTACTAGAGAAGCCTCACAAAAAATAACCGCATCATCCGCATATAATAGGTGTGATACCCCATAATCATATCCAGAAGGAAAAGCTTCAGGGAACGTTACTTGTACCATTGCATAATCCAACTGCCTACTCATGAAATCCATCACCAACAGGAAGAGATATGGGGATAAAGGGCCACCCTGCCGTAATCCCCTCTTGCCTTTGAAATATCCCCTAGGAGAACCATTATGTAGCACATGAATGAGGGAGAAGTAATATAGTTATGAATCCAATATATAAAAAGACCTAGAAAACCCAAAGCGCGCTACCTAGAAAGAACAAAACTCCAAGATACCCGATTATAGGCGCTACTTAGGTCCAGTTATAATCGTATCTTAGGATTGACTGAGTTTTTATGACATAAGGAAATGAGTTCATTAGCCATCAAAATGTTATCAGTAATCAATCGCCCCTTCAAGATTGCAGCTTGTCTGGAATTAATTAGAGTATGCAACACCTCCCTCAATCAATTAGAAATGAGTTTAGTAATGATTTTGTAAAGAACATTGTATAACCCAAATGGCCTGAACTCCTTCATCACACTAGGGGAATTGACTTTTGGTATAAGCAATATAAATGTAGAATTAATCTGTTTGAAGAGTTTTCCTTTCTTGAAGAAATCATGTAGGGTTAAAAAAAGATCATTGTTGATAGCTTCCCAGTTACATTTACAAAATTCAATTGTAAAGCCATCTGGGCTTGGAGCACTCTCACTCTTCACTCCCAAAATACAAGCATTCATTTCCTCTATTGACACCTCCCTTATAAGTTCCCTTTATTGGGTTTCACTAAGTGTCGAAGGAGGAAGAAAATGATCAGCTACATTGAGATCAGTATCATTTTCTTGACCCAACAACTCTTCAAAATAGCCAATCATGTGGTCTTAAATTTGTTTCTTAGATATCATAGAAACCCCATTCTGATCTTTAAGGAGGGTGACCCTATCATTTCTTCTCCTTATGATGGTTGACAAATGGAAGAAACATGTATTTGAGTCCCCCTCCTTCAACCAAGTCTAGTGTGATTTTTGTCTCTACATACTTTCATCATTTAGAAGTAAATGCTGCAAGATATGTGTACATGTTTTCTCCTCCAACATAAGATCTTCATTAGAAGGATCATGACTTAAATCATCATACAGAAGCAATAGCTTTTTCCTGGTATCAAAGATTTGGTTCCCCACATGCCCAAAACAACACCTATTCCAATCTCTAAGATCCTTCCTCAATCTTTTAAGTTTTGACATAAATCGGAACACAGGTGTGCCCCCGCACTAACTTGCCATGATTCAGAGATAAAATCCATAAAACCTGGGAATAGCTGCCAAGTCGTAAAGTATTTGAATGGTTTTCGTTCAATCAGAATCCACGTTGAGAGAGAAACCAATAAAGAGCAATGGTCTGAATTACCCTTAGAAAATAATTCTATGTTGGATTCCGGGTACGACAAAAGCCATTCCACATTTCCCAGGGCTCGGTCAAAATGCTTTTTTATACATCTTTTCTTAATTTGGCTGTTAGACCAAGAAAACCACCCCCTTGTTGAGCCTAAGTTGGTAAGTGCACAACCTGCCAATGCATGTGCAAAATTACCTGAATTCGGAGGTAAAGAATCCATGCTGCCCATCTTTTCATAATTATCCAATATCATGTTAAGGTCATCAAGAACTATCCAAGAACCCCTGGTAGCTATACATATATCCCTCATCTTATCCCAAAGAACTGCCCTTTGCCCAACCGAATTAAAAGCATATATACCCGAGACTGTTAAGGTGTACACACTGCATAATCGTGTTGCTTGAATAGCAATTATATGATCGCTAACATTCAACACATTAACTGAAAATATGCAAGGATTCCATAAAACCATAATACGAGATTTACCCTCCACTTCATTTGCTTCAACATTGTTATAGAAACCCAGTTTTCTAGCCCAACACTCAGCCATTGGAGGAGCAGGCGAATCCTTCTTGCTTCTTAACCCATCATGGCAAGGCAAATCAGTTGAAGCCTAAGAAAAGTAGAGCTGCTCTTCTTAGGAAGTACATTTGAAAAAATAACCTCATCATACTGATCCAAGAATGTCTAGTATTTGAAAATGCCCATTTTGTGAGTCTATAGAGGAGCCCAATATATTATGTGTTAGATCAAGAAGGTAATCCTAATTTATTTATACATTAGAAAGTCGGTCTGTAGTTGTGGAATTTTTGTATTCAAAAGGTAGAGGCGATATGGCACTCATATCTTGCTAACATCCAAGGACCCCCTTAGCCTTTCTTATTATCAGTAGAATGAATGGATGAAAAATTGGTTGACCAAAAAGCTTCTAAAGAGGTAAGATTTTGTTATGGTTGGCCTAAGGACTTGATATTATGTACGTTAATTGCTGCTCACTCTAGGTTGGAGCTCATTAACTCCATAACTAATATACTTTCAACCAGTGTTTGAAAAATCGTCGATCCTGATCGAAATCGTTCGATTCGAATTTGATATCGTTCAAAGCAATTCGGATCCAATAATATAATAGGATCGGAATGATATAACAGCATAAAAAAAAAAAGGGTTTTTTACATAATTTTAATGTAAAATTTAGTTTTTAATATAAATTTCTTAGCAGCCGTCGTTCATATTATTTTAATACAAATTCAAGCAGCAGCCACCGTTTATATTATTTTAATACAAAATTTCTCGTACTTTAATTGCAGTCACCGTCATTATTTTAATACAAATTCTCATACTTTTAATGCAAGCCGCCACCGTTTACATTATTTTAATACAAATTTCTCGTGCTTTAATTGGAGCCACCGTCATTATTTTAATACAAATTTCTCATGCTTTAATCGGAGCCACCGTCATTATTTTAATACAAATTCTCATACTTTAATAGCAGCCACTGTTCATATTATTTTAACATTATAGCATATAATTTTGATGTAAAAATATTATTAAGATTATCTCAAAATCTATTTTTTACTTATAATATTTTAAACTATAAAAATGATTAAAATCAAGTAGATCTATAAACATATGAAAATCTTGAAAATGGACGGTCTAGATAATATGTTATAAGATGCATCACTTTTGGGACTCAAAATCCTTTCTTTTTTCATAGTCATAGACATTGAGACGGTCAATTAGAGGGTTTTTCAATATTAAAACAACATTATTCGATAGATTTTTGAGGTGCATCTGTAGTTCTACATTTTAAGGTTGCAATCTTATATAAACTTTTTCCTTTTTGGGTATAAAGGTTTAGTTGGACTAAGGCAACTAATTTCTTTTAGAAATTAAAAGAACACTATTTTTTAATATTCATAATGAAAAGTTTAAAATATTTTGAGACAAAATTTGTTGATTTGGTCGATTCTCCTAATTTATTGTTAAATTTTTAGATTTTTAAATTAGATGATATTATAAGAAAAAATTTAAATTTATTTTTATTTGTATAGTAAAATAATGATAAAATAATAAAATACATACCAATAATTCTAATTTTAATATATAATATTGTCTTTAGTTAGATTTTAATAAATATTTGATGACAATCTTCATACAGAGAACTAAAATCTCAATATTCGCATATTGATGAAAAAAATGAAAGTTAATAATGTAGTACCCCTATTTCTTATTTGATTATTAAAAAAAATATTTATAATAAATTTTAATATTTTTTTAAGATTTTTTTTAATGCTTAATCAGTCAGATTCGGCCGACTCTAGATCCGGATCACCGATTCACCGATTCGGATGAATTTTTGAGGTGCCCACTCCAGGACACCGATCCGTTTTTTAAACCACTGCTCTCAACTAATCTCTCTTTATGTCCATAATTAGTATTCTCTCGGATATTCTCTCTCCCTCTCTCAACCAATTTCCATCTCTCTCTAAACCAAATATTATACACATTCTATTTGTGGTTGAAACAACTATGCCCGGAAATTGGACAAAGATTATCCAGATTTCAGAATATCAGATCCAAGTGTTTAGAAAATCAAAATCAAACTTTTTTTGCCTCTTAAAATCACTGGTATGGTGATTTTTGGATGGATCCCTATAACTTCCTCTTGAATCATTTATATTTATAGGGAAGGGCTGTGGTTTTCAATCGCACTAGCATACAATTTAAAAAAAAAAAAAAAAAAAAAAATTCCTAATCTATTTTAAAAAACAGGTAGCGGCATGTCTTCTCACTGAATTACCCAAAAAAAAGAAGTATTTTTATATTTGTTGAACAGATTTTGTGCTCATGAGCATGTTATTGTCAAGTCTTTTTATCATTATGGTCACTCTTATCGTTTTTTTTGGGTGAGTTAGTGGGGAGAGGGCCCTACCTTTGATAGGAATTGAACTTAAGACGGAACCTTACAAATTATCAAACGCTAACCAATTAAGCCCGAGCTCTTTTCCTTATGGTCACATACGTGCTTCAATACAATTAGTGGCTTGTTTTTATTTGGTAGTTGAGTGAGCAAACAATATTATTACATATTAATTAGGATTTCATTGGTATATCAAGTACTATAGTAATCGAGATCGGATCACATTGGCTAGTTTGACCAGTTGAACGGCTGAAAATGACTTTGCAGGTATGGTCAAAAGTTAGAACCAAGTTTAGTAAAAAAAAAAAAAAGAAATAGTCAAGACTAATATTTGACCGATACATAAAAACACTCTTCTCTCTAAGATTTTAGCAGTACACCTTATTTTCGATAGGAGAAAATTACGTAGACCTCCTATATAAGTAGGGAAAATACAATATGTTCTCTTTATATGCGTATATTACATCGATGGTCAATCAACCCGACTTCTTTTTTGTTTTTTTACTAAATTACCTCTCGGTCCTAAGATTCCGCATTTAAATTTTCTTTTTTCCTTTTAAAATTTTCATTGGAAGGGTAGGGCCCGACAAGATTGGGGCACTGCCCACACGGTTCGAGGTTCGAATCCTCGGACCGCTATAGTTTTTTTGTCGTACCAAATGCAGTCGGAGGTTGAAATCCTCAGGCGCCACTGCGACCAATTTATATTAAGAAACTATTTCTTTCCGCCTTCCATTCCATTGTTCTCGAGCTTCTCTCTCTCTCTCAAACAGTAGTAGTTTAGGTTGGTAATTTAGAGGGATTATCTCTCTATTCAGTAGGGAAATTTCTATTCAGGAGGGAAAAGGGAACATATGAACTATGCAAGTGGTTACAAATGATAAATAATAGAAAAGTGAACTAGTAGTATCTTACAACATCTAGGATAGTTGACTTCATAATAAAAGTAAAGAAAGTTAAGAGCACCTTTGCCAAACTTTAATGGCAAGAATAATTTACTTTCCATTTGGCCTCGGTTCTTGTTCCAAATATCTTTATTGGGAAAAATCTTGAGGAAGATTTCTTGAGGGAAGCCATTTCCAATGAGAAACATATTTTCAAAGGACAGGACCTTTGAGATAAAAATATTTTCAAAGGACATGACCTTTGTGATAAAAATATTTTCAAAGGACATGACCTTTGTGATAAAAATATTTCAGCCAATACTTTATTTTGTGTGATACGTTTTTTAGATGAGGTCAGCCATCAATATTAAAAAGTGTTAAGAGATAAGGTGGTTGACATTTTGTTCTTGATCTCTTTTGATACTCTCTACCTTATCTATGCCATATAAATTATCCCTACCTCATCTATATTCTATATGAATTAAACCAACTAAAGTAAGAGAGACCTTAAAGTATAATACCTCTTCATATGGACTCTACAAAATAAGATTTTAGGTGACGTACTTCCTGATCCAATTTTATCTCATGTTCTTACCACAATAAATTATTTGATTAGAAATATAATCGGAAAATCTAAACAGAAGATCTGATTGGATAAGAAAGCTCTTGTTTTAATATTATCCAACATTTAGAGCTTTCTTTTTTTAACTTTAACCATGAACAAAATTTAGAGTAAATAGTTATTAAATAATTATAATATATATATATATATATGTTCAAGTTAGAAGAGGTCGTAATGAGTGTATTTATCAAAACAATCATTACTTTTTTTATTAAAAATTATTTAAATAAGTAACTTTACCATTAAACAATGCCAAATTTGAAATTTTCACAAAAATACAATTGCATTTTAGAAGTTAGTGTCCTAGAGCTTCATTTGTAGAGTGCCCTTGTTCTTTAGTTAAAATGTCAATTTTACCTTTTATGGAGATGACAAAAGTACCTTTTGTCTTGTAGTAATATTTACAAAATTGTCCCACAAAAGTAACTTTTTTTAAAAAATAGACTACAAAATTAATAAATTTACCCTTCGCAACTCTCTCTATTTTGAACTTTTGTTTTAGAATATCTAGTATGCTTTCTTTCTTTTTTAATTGGGGTACGAGGGTCCCAGAGAGTGAGGGAGAGTTGAAATGCTATATAAAAAGTTTATGGGTTAGGGTGGCAAATTCAAATAAAAATTTGAACTTAATTGTCAATGTAAACTAACAAATCAGAGTTGAAACGCCATCTAAAAGGCTTCATTTTTCTTATTTGTTATAGGTTAGCTATGTGATTCACATGGCCACGTCCCATTTTGTTATTAATTTGGATGACTATTATAAATAGGACACGGTTTCTATGCAGCCAGCCTGCATAATGTAGAAATGCGGGCTTGGCAATAAATATGTTTTTTAAATACTGTTTGATACTAATTTTTAAACAATATATAATTTTTAACACGCAAATCATGAATATGAAAAAATTAATAAAATTTGAAAACTAAAAATAATATTTATGTTATGACAACATTTGGATCATTAGTTACAATTGCTTTTAGATAGACAGCCTATTTGCATGCTTTATACCTCTTGACCGCATATTGTAGAAATGCGGGCGAGCCCTGGTGAAATTATTTTCCTCATAAATATAGCGTAACCATATATATGAGAGACGCAAAAACCAATGGCCTGTGCCCTCTTTGTGGGGCAGGGACCGAAGTTGCGGGTTCAAAACTCCAAGACCCTTCTTTTTTGGGCGTAGTTTTATGTTTTACTAAATATCATTAACTTTCATAGAGATTGATGTAGCATATGATAGAGCTTAACCGCATCCAGTGGTTTACAGCTTTTTCAATGGATGCTAAAGGTGCATCTAGGCACATAAGTGTACATAAAAAAAAAAAAACTCACAATTATCTCAGTCGACTCAGACTTGGTAGGGTATTGGGCGAGTTCCTGCCAGGGCTAGGGCGAGTCACCTAGTAACCAATTTTTATGCGGAGAAAAGGTAAACAAATGAAGTGTTTAGCAATGATGTCATGACATAAGATTAACAGCTTGATGGCAACTTGTTAACGGCAAGTACAAGCTTCCTTCTCCTTATAAAGAAATTAAACGATGCCCATAAGTACTTGATTTTAGTGAGAGTACATCCAGTACTTTCACCTTAAGATAGCTATGATACTTAGTCACACCTCCCTGCGAGAGGGAGCGAGGTTGTTGGTCCTCTCTTGATTCCAAACTCAATTATCTATTATATTCTATCCGAATTTCTGCTCTTAATGGAATTACAGTAGGAGTTAAGCTTGGATCTCAACTCTTATAGACCATTAATGTAAGAGTTGCAAAGTTATATTTCTCCATAAAATGAGTTTAATCCCTAATGGAATATATATATATATATAAAAGAGACAAAGAAGAATGAGTGAATGAAATTCGCCAAAAAAGGGAACTCTCATGTTTGAGTGTCAATGGATGGCTTGATCTATAGAATTTGGGATCGAATCTTAAGTTTCGTGTGTAATTTAAAGACAAATCAGAATCAGTTGTCCATTTATTTATTTATTTTAAATATTATTTCTGTTATTGTTTTTTATTGGGAGTGATGCAGGAAAAATAATAGCATGACAATAGAAAAGATTTGAGATATTATACCCTCTCTTTGGGAATATAATATATTTTCACATGATCAAACTCTTTACTCAATCACCAATAATCTTTGTTTACAAAAAAGGGATAGCTTCCCTTTAAATACAATTACAAGAAAATACATAATCTTAAAATCAAAATCTCTCCCTCTTCAATTTTTCTCCCCCCTCTATCTCTTTGCCACAATTTCTCTCCCCATCTTCTCTCTCTTCACCTCATGTAAAACCCCACAATTTTAGGAATCTCCCATCCATCTCAATGCACTACCTAAAATCTCTATCAAAAAATACTTTTTTAGTTTTAAAAAATAATCAACTTGGCTGTCCTTATCCTCACACACCATCTCGTCCCAAGTCTTTATATTTCTCTCTATCTAAAAAATAATTCTTAAAATTCTAAAATAAATATCCTTTATACCTCTTAAATCTCTACAACAAAAAAATGTAAAAGTGACCCTAAATAAACTAAAATTAAAATAAAATAAATACAAGAATAAAAAAAAAAATCATTGTATCATTCTCCAAGGATTGGAAGAAGCTCGATCTCGAGCTTACATCATTCAGAGCCCAATCAAATAATTGGTGATGTGGTCGCACCATGTATCTCTGTACTTTTTATTCAAGAAATCGATTCATCAAATACTTTGTACTCATCTTCAAGTAGAACACTAGGATCTCGAGTTCAATTGTTATTTCTTTTTTAAGTTTCTCATAAAACTTGGGAAGATGAAGCTGAATACCAAGATCATATGGATGCTCCGTAGATTGTGGTTCTTACATTACATTGTGATTGTCACATTTCAAATCGACACCCTTATTCAGTAGTGGGCCTTGATTAATTTATATGACAAAATTTAGTGTTATATTTTCATAATTGCGAGGACCCTTTTTTCAAATAATAGCATTCCCCAATTGTTGCAAGTTTTATTTAATTTCTCTTATGTCTCATTGGATACCCTCTATGGCTATGTTCACGCTCTCCTTAATTTGTTCACCCACAAACTCTATGATTTGCGTCAATCTATTCTCAATTGTAAGAGTAGGTTATGGTGGGATTGAAATTGTTGGATCTTACTTGCTATGATACCAATTGATGCAAGAAGAAAATAATAACCAGAGTAATAAAAATAAAAAGAGTTGAGAAATTATACCCTCTCTCTCTGGGTCTGCAACGAAGTCCATCCCAAATATCTTTCTACATGACCCAAATTCGTTACTCAATTTCAGTCTCTATGTTTACAAAAAGGTATATATCTTTGTACCAAGGTTATCTTGGTTTACACAAATATATATAGAGAGAGAGGTTTTCATTCTCTCACAAAATATGAAAGGAGAGAGATAAATAAGATTGAGACCTAATTTTCTTAAAGAGAGAGAGGTTTTCATTCTCTCACAAAATATGAAAGTCGAGAGAAGAATAAGATTGAGACCTAAGTTTCTTTAAGTTCTCTCTTTATTTGGAGAAATCTTGGGGAAGATTTCTTCAAGGAAGTCGTTTCCAATGAGAAAAATATTTTCAAAGGACGTGATGTTTGTTATAAAAATATTTCAGCCAATATTTTATTTTTTGTGATAAAAAATATTTTAGATGAGGTTAGCCACCAATAGTAAAAGGGATTGTCTACAAAGAGACCATTTATTTATTGTACATGGAAGTCACAATCATTCTTGTCCTTTATATTTCAAAATGAGTAGTTGTAAGAGTCTCATTGAATAGCCACAAAGATCCAATTTTTTTTTCCAGAGTTCGTGACTCACCATAAGAAATCTAATTATATAGAATAGATAAGGCAGAGAGTATCAAAAGAGACAAAGAAAAAATGTCAAAGACTTTATCTTTAACACTTTCTAATGTGAGATTGTCTACAAAAAGACCATTTATCGTTTGTCCATGGAGGTCACAATCATTTTCACTCATTAGATGAGAAATTGGATGGTATGTGGTGACTCACAAAGTCCTGGAATTTTTTTGGAGCTTTGTGTCCATTCAATGAGACTTTTACAACCACCCATTTTGAAATTTAAGGGATAAAAATGCTGGTGATCTCTATGTATAAAAGATAGACAACCTATTTGTAGATAATGGCATAAATTTAGCCAATAATAAGGGTCAAGACACAAAACAACCAGCTAGAGAAGGATCCTATAGAAAGAGTCAGAGAGACGTTAAAGTGCAATAACTCTTCATGTTGAGTGTATAAAATAAGAGTTTAGGTAACATGCTTCTTGATCCAATTTTATCCTCATTTTCTTCCCACAATGAATTATTTGATTAGAAACACAATTGGAAAATATAAAAAAAAAATGTAATTGGGTCACAATCATAATCACTTTTGGTCATTGGATGTGAAATAGGACGGTTGAGGTTTTTTATTTTGGGGGAGGGGGTTTGTGATTGATTAGATGAAAAAACCACAAAAAAAATTCTCGTGTTGTATGACATGACCCTAACTATTGGATTTCGTAGCCAATAGCTATGGTTGATTACAACATTCTTATACTAAAAATAAATGGTCTTGCAGCAAATAATCCTTTATATTCGTCACATAACCTGCCAAACGAATCATTGTATACTTTTCTTTAACATTGCGTCTCTTTCAACATGAGTTTCTCTTGTGGTCTTTATGGCTCATTTTGCTAGTATTCCTCCTAAAAGAAACATTTTAGACCCTCAGCTATTTTGAGGCGTAACAACATAACAACCATACAACCTTCATGTCCGACATTTTAGAAACCTAAGCACTCTTTACTCCTTTTTGTTGAGATCTCACAATAAAATAATTCAACTTTAACTAAAAGGTCTCCTCTTCCCTTTTCTAAATGATGTAACTGTTGATGATTGATGTCTTGTATTCTGATGAAATATATCTGCCAAGGTTTGAATATATCAATGCATGAGATTTAATATATCTGGGACTTGCTATATATATCCGTACAAGGGTATTTCGATAATTTATACCATCTATTTGGGACCCGATATATATCGTTGCGATTGAAGGTTCATCCAAAGTTAAGGGTTAAGGGAAAAATGCATATCTCTTTGTAATTAAATAAAAACAGTCAGGCGAGAAGAAGAGAGCGAATTGTAACTTATTCTCCATTACCAGCAAAGAAGCTCTAATCTCCCATAGACGTAGGCACGTTGCCGAACCACATATATCTTTGCGTTGTATTGATTTTCTATTTCTTTTGTGTTTGTTTCTTCTTTCTTATTTTTCGTGGATTACTTTTCGTTTCTACAAATTGGTAGAAGAGTTATTCCAGTTTCTAGGGTTTGATACCACGATGACAAGAAATGGCTCAAGCATCAAGTATGACATTGAGAGGTTCAATGAAAAGAACAATTTCACCCTTTGGCGACAAAGGATAAATGATCTTTTGATACAACAAGTTTGGCTAAGGCTTTGCTAGGGAAATCGAAGAAACCAGCAAAGATGGACGATGAAGAGCGGCAAGAAATGGAGGAAAATGAGGTAAGTGTGATTCGTCTGAATCTCTCAGATGACGATTTGCGTTATGTGGTGGATCTTGAAACTGCTCCGGAGGTTTGGACAAAACTGGAGAGTATCTACGTGACAAAATATCTGACGAACAAGTTATTCTTGAAGAAGCAGTTGTATTCTCTTCAAATGGAAGAAGGCACAGATCTGTTTAAACATCTTAGCGAGTTCAACCAGATCATAAGCTAGTTAGCAAGCCTTGAGGTCGAAATCAAGGATGAAGACAAAGCCCTACTTCTGTTGGCTTCGCTTCTAGGATCATACAATCGCGTGATTACGACTCTACTGTACGGGAAGGAGACTCTTGAGACGGACGAAGTCACTGCTACTCTTATGTTAAACGAGACAAGAAAGAAGACTAGAATTATTAAATCTTAAGAATAAGATTTCTTTGGAAAACACAAAGAGAGTCATGAAAGGGGTAGATTAAGTCAAAGGAAGTCGATCATGTTTATTTGCTATTACTGCAAAAAGGAAGGACATATGAAGAGAGACCACCCGAAAAGAAAGGAGGATATAAAGAGGATAGAAATAGGAAAAACATCTGATGAAGCTAGCGTGACCGGTAGCTCTGACGGAGATGATGGAGATCTTCAGGTAAGAATCAATTTACTGATTCTTGCATTTTAGATTCTAGTTGTTCTTTTTATATGTTTCCAAATAGAAACTTGTTCGAAACCTACAAATCATATAGTGGTGGTTATGTTCTAATGGGGAACGATGCGGTATGCAAGATCATTGGAATATGAATTATTAAAATAAAGATGTTTGATGGGATAGTATGAACCTTATCAGATGTGAGGCATGTGCCACAATTAAAGAAAAACTTAATATCTCTAGGGGCTCTTGATTTGAATAGTTGCAAGTATACAACAACAGGTGGAGTCCTCAAAGTTAGTAAGGGATCTATAGTTGTAATGAAAGGTCAGTTACCTGAAACCTATACAAGTTGATAGGGAATACAGTTACAGGTGGAGCTTCTGTAACCACAAATGTTGAGTCCAACACAGATGACACAAATCTTTGGCATACGTAATTAGGGCATATGAGTGAATGAGGTATAACGGAACTTCATAAAAGAAAATTGTTGAAGAGTGTCAGAGCCTGTAAACTGGATTTCGGTAAGTATTGTGTTTTCGATAAACAATACAAGATTATATTCAAAACTGTAATTCATACGAGCTAGGATATACTAGACTATGTACACATTGATGTATGGAGGCCTTCACCAATCAATCCATGGGTGGGGCAGAATACTTCATTACCTTCATTAACGAGGTCTGGGTCTACTTCATGAAACATAAAAGTGAAGCATTCACGAAGTTTAAACAATATAAAGCAGAGGTGGAAAGGAAGACATGAAAGAAACAGAAATTCTTGAGATGAGATAATGGACGGGAGTAAGAGCCTAGAGAATTTCAAGAATTTTGTAAAGAAGAGGGGATTGTACGTCACTTTACCAAACCAGAAACTCCTCAGCAAAATGGTGTGGCTGAGATGATGGACGTGACTCTTTTAGAAAGAGCTCGTAGTATGGGATTGAATAGAGATTTGAAGAAACGTTTCTGGGCAGAAGCAGTTAGCATTGCCTGTTTCATCGTTAATAGGTCACCATCTACAACGATTGATTGCAAATTCAAGATGATGTGGACAAGAAAGCCAGTAGATTACTCTACGCTAAGGATCTTCGGATGTCAAGTCTACGTCCATGTGCAAAGTGGAAAACGTTCGAAATTAGATTCTAAGTCTAAGCAATGCATCTTTCTCGGAGGGATTCAAGCTTTGAGATCCTACTTCACATAAGGTTGTGCTTAGTAGGGATGTTGTGTTTGATGAATCTCACATGGTAAAGTCAATCAACATGCAAGATGACAAAGTGTAAGTAGATGAAAGTGATGAAGAAAGATTGACAGTCCAGGTGGAGCTAGAAGAGTCTTAAACACCAGACGAGGAAAAATCATTTAGCAACAAACCAGAATAACAACAATCACGTGGTGAACCCTACAGTTTGGCAAAAGTCAGAAAAAAGCGTGTTCATAAAGCCCCTGTGAGATACGACTTTGAGGACATGCTAGCATTTGTTGTAACTATTGGTACTGGGGAAATCGACTCCTTCGAAGATGCTCTAAGTGATGCACAGAGTGATAAATGAATGACAACCATGATAGAGGAGATGAAGTCTGTTAAACAGAACAAGACTTGGGAGCTTGTCAAGAGGTCCAAGGGAAGGAAAATAATTGGGTACAAGTGTATCTTTCAAAAGAAAGATGCAACAACAGAAAAGGAATGTGAGAGATTCAAGGATAGGCTTGTAGCAAAGGGTTACGCTCAAAAGGAGGGAGTGGACTACAATGAAATATTATCTCCGGTTGTCAAGCACACTCCAATAAGGCTATCACTTGATTTAGCAGCCATGTTTGATTTGTAGCTAGAGCAGTTTGACGTGAAGACAAAGTTTCTTCATGGTGATTTGAAGGAACAAATCTTTATGGAACAACTTGAAGGCTTCAAGGTGCATGGAAAGAAAGATCAAGTTTACTTGCTCAAGAGATCGATTTATGATCTTAAGAAATCTCTCAAGCAGTGGTACAAGGGCGTCGACTCTTTCATGGCGCGGATTGACTATTCAAGAAGTGAGTATGATTGTTGTATTTATTTTAAAGTTCTTGATGATAATTCCCTTATTCTCTTGATGTTTTATGTTGACGACATGCTCATCGTTGCCAAGAATGCATGTGACATAATTTTTCTCAAGTCTATATTAAGTTATGAGTTTGATATGAAGGATCTAGGGGCTGCTAATAGGATCCTTGGTATGGAGATTCATAGGGATAGAAGTGCAAGTAAACTCTTGGTAACTTAGAAAATGTATGTTGAAAAGGCGCTGGAGCGTTTGAACATGGAAAAAGCCAAGTCAGTTAGCACTCCATTGGAGTATCATTTCAAGTTATTTGAACGACATTGGCGAATCATTTCAAGTTATCTAAATGGCAGTGTCCCATTATAGATGAGGAGATAGAGCATATTATCTGGTGCCCTATGCTAGCGCAGTCGGAAGCTTTATGTATGTTATGGTTTGTAGCAGGCCGGATTTATCTCATATTATCAGTATCGTTAGTCGATACATGAGTAATCATGAAAGGGATCATTGGAATGTTATTAAGTAGATTTTCAGATATCTGAAAGGGATGTCAGATCTCGAAATTATGCTCAGCATGAAGAGAAACTCTACAGAACTGGTGGGATATGTTGATTCCGACTATGCTGATGATTTAAACAAGCGAAGGTCTACTACAGGGTATGTCTTCACACTAACAGGTGGACCTATTTCATGGAAAGCAATGCTTCAACCACGATTGTATTGTCTATGACAGAGGCAGAGTACATGGCAGTAGTCGAGGCTGCAAAGGAGGCGATCTCGACGACTGGTTTAGCTGTTTTAGCTTGTGAGTTGGGGGTGGAGCAAGAAAGTATTGTATTGCATTGTGATATTCAAAGTGTCAAGGTGTGAGATATCACAAGATCAGGAGCTTGTATGAGAAATAATCATTCACCTAAAGAAAATTCATACGAATCACAACTCTACATATATGCTTACAAAGCCGATCACCACAGAGAAGTTCAAGCTTTGCTTGGACTTGCTTAATGGCTTTCAATGTTGAGAGTGAGAGATGCATCCCATGGTAGTTGGGGTTGCAGTAGCGTATTAATGTCTCTCAATGTTGAGAGTGAGAGAAACATCCCATGGCAGATGGGGTTGCAGTAGCATACCTTTATAGAGGTATAGGGATGAAGAGGCTCGACATAATTCAAACCACTCGACAAAATTCAAGCCAAGGTGGCTATTATTGAGGATTGATGTCTGAGGAAATATATCTGCCAAGGTTCAGATATATACGTACATGGAATTCGATATATCTAGGACAAAATATATATATCCATACAAGGGTGTTTTCATAATTTGTACCATCTATCTGAGATGGATATATATCATTGTGATTGGGGGTTCATCCAAAGTTAAGGGTTAAGGGAAAAACGCAGATCTCTTTGTAATAAAATAAAAACACAGAGACAGAGAGGCGAGAGGCGAGAGACGAGAGGAAAAGAGTGAATTGTAACATTATTCTCCATGTTAATAAAGAAGCTCTAATCTCCCGTGGATGTAGGTACGTTGCCTAACCAGAAGCTCTAATCTCCCGTGGACGTAGGTACATTGCCTAACCACGTATATCTTTGTGTTATGATTGATTGTCTATTTCTTTTGTGTTTGTTTCTTCTTTCTTGTTATTCATGGATTGCTTTTCGTTTCTACAGTAACAACACGCAGTTTCTCATACTTTAAATTGACATATCTAACAAGAAGCTGATCTAAGTGATTATGTAATCCTCCCATACAAAATTCTTAATTTATTATAATATTCTTTTTCCAAAAAAAAAACACCACAACAGATACCTCAAAGCCGATGTTCATCCTACAAGATAAATATTTCAAAGAGAGGAATAAGTGAGTTGCAAGAGGAGAGGCTTAGTTGGAACCACCAAGAAGGGTTTTGAGCCTCTTGACCTCAGCTTCAGACAAGAAGGTCGTGGTCTCAATGAGTTTAGAGGAGAAGTCACTTGAGAAGAGAGAGAAGGATGTTAGTTGTGCTCCAGGAGCTGCGCTATTTAAAGTAATAATAGCGAAGGCAGGAGTTGTTCCTGAATTTACCTGCATTTCAAAGTATTTGAATAATGTTAGCTCTTGCTTTCGACTAGAGTTTCATATATAAATTGCGGGCCTCTTAATAAAAGTACTTTTGAGATGGATTTTAAGACTTAATTTTTTAAGTACATGTAATCTCAACATGAAGATCATGAATATGAATAAATAAATAAATAAATTTTACAAACTAGAAATAATAATTCTAGTAAGAAAACATTTGGACCCTTAATTTTCATTATTTTTATATGGAACACCTACTTGCATTCATCTCTAAAATGGATACGTTACATTCATGTCCATCTTTTTTAGAAAATTTTGAAAACATCAATCAGCACATATCAATTTTTTAAATCCATTTCTTTCACTATTCAAATTCATTTTGGATGTGCTTTATTTAATCATGCTTTGAATATGGTTTTCATATTTTTTTGGATTTTTTTTGTATTTTTTTACTTTTTAGTCAAGCCGATTGAACCGGCAAATTTACCAATTTACTCAAACATGGCCCTTGGTCGCTTTCCAAGGCTGGTTCGATTTTTCTAACACCTGGTGGAGAGAGAGAGAGCCATCTGAGAGCGACCATAGAAAACTTAAGAGAAAGAAAAAAAGTGCTCTCACACGCACATACAAAATCAGATACAGAATCACATTCTCATCAGAAACACTTAGGGAAACAAGATAATGACTTATGAGAGAGAGAAAGAGAGAGCTTCATAACATGAAATTATCTACTCTTTTTTTATTGGGTGTGGTTTGTATAGAGCCGAGGCTCTAAACAATCAAATTAAAGCTCACCTTCAAATAGTGTTGAGAAATGTGGTTTCTATACTGGAAATCTTTGTGATAACTTTAAAATATATTTTCATCTTTAATTATAAAATTTAAATTAAAATCTTGAAAATCTACAGTGAAAAAATGTTCTACAAGATTTATTTCCAAAACCTAGAATATATTTTTTTCTCATGTCTATGCATCTTGATGTCGAGATGATCAATTTGAGGATATTTGAGCTTCAAAATAACATCTTCTAGTGAAATTTTTGAGGTGGGTTCTATTTTAATTGTTTAGAGCCTCAGCTCTATATAAACTTTGTCCTTTTTTATAGATAGGATAATATTTCCTAGGCAAGCTTTCTATGTTTCTCCTAGAGCATAAAACTTATATACTTCCCCTTACCGTCCTTACTGAATGGAGGCTTAAGATTGCCCCAATTACAGTGTCATGTCTCTACAATATTTTATTTTTGTTTTTTTTTCTATAAACTATTTTGACACCAAAATTTAGATGTCCAATCCTCTGTTAAACTCGAACTAGTAAAAAAATATAAAAAAATATTTCCAATAAAATAAAATGATCAAAATATAAAGTTTCAAAGGGTATTTTGGTTATTATATTTTATCAAAAAATTATTTTTACTATTTTTTATAGGTGCACTCAAATGTGAATGTGATACGTACCAAATTTCATATTCATACCATTTGTATAAAAAACTAAAAATAAAATAGTTTGAGGTATTAGATTTAAGATCAAACGGTGAGTGGCTCTCTTGATCAAAATTGGACGGGTGGATGGGAGGGGAAGCATTGATCGTCTATACTGTAGGGGAAGTATAGAAATCTCACATATTTCCTTGATCAAGAATACTGTATTAGGATTTTTTTTCTTAGCTTTTTTTAGCATTTTCACCCACAAGTTCAATAAAAAAAAGAGAAATTTTCTATCACATAAAGAAGAGAGAGAGAGAGAGCACATTCAAAAGAAAATTGGAAAACTTAGAGAAACGATAAACAAGAAAATAGTACTATGTCTATGAGAGAGAGAGGTACATTCTAAAGCAAACTCAAATACTCACAAAAATAAGAAAACACTACAAGTGCGTGCATGACAGAGAATGGGTCAGAGAGAGAGAGAGGCACATGCTAATGCAAAATTAAAAACTTCGAAAAACAAGAAAATACTACCAGGTATGAGTGTGCCCCTTGTGAGAGAGAGATTTCTAAAGCAGAGAGGAACAATGCAAACTTAAAAACTTAGGGGAAGAAAAACTACAATGGGAGTCTATGTCTGTCGTGTGTATGTGTGTTTTTGTGTGTGTTGTGACTGAAAGAGAGAGAGATCGAGCGAGAAAGGCCCAAACCTGAAAATGCAGCAGCCCCTGAGGAAACACAAAGACATCCCCCGTTTTCAAACTCTTGATATACGCCTTATTCGAGGTATCAACAAACCCAACAATCAAAGTCCCCTGAATCAAAACCAGAGCCTCATTCGCATCAGGATGAGTGTGCAGTGGAATCACACCGCCAGGCGCCACGTCCACGCGACCGACGGCGAGGCCAAGGCCATTGAGGGCCGGAAATTCAGTCAAAAATGCCGGGGTCACTGTTGCTTTTATGGTGTTAGATGTGTTCCCTGGATTGGCCAAGCCTGAGTAGGAGAAGTCATCTGCTGTTAAATTTGAGGGGTTTTTGCAGGGGAAACCTGAAAACGTCTGGGGTAGAGAGGTGTCAGCTACACAGTAGTCCAGGGATGAGGCATGGGGGAGGAGGAAAGAGAGGAGGGAGAGGAGGAGGAGGAGGAGGCGGGGCATTGTGGGGTGTAGAGAGAGAGAGAGAGGGTGGTGGTGGCAGCTTCGATGAGAGTGGAGACGTTGGATTTATAGGGTCATGGGGTTTTTTTGCTTGGGACCTTTTAATTATAATTATAAGGCTACTACGGCAATAGAAAAACAAAAAACGTGTAATGCTATTCTCACTACCACTGGAAAAAGTCCAACGGGCCAAGATGGCTAGGTAAGCCCGGAACGCCTCGTTTAGTCCCAATAATCTACAGGCCCAAATAAGGCCCTGCCCATTGACCTCTTTTTTTTCTTTTTCTTTTTTCTCTCTTTTTTGGCCCTTTCACTCTTTCTTTTTTCTCTCTTTTTTTGCCCTTTCACTCTTGAAAAGTAAGGCAAAAATAAACTAAAAGATTTTTCCCAAAAAGGAAACTCATTTATTTTGGTTATCTCCTTCCTATATTTGCAAAAATAAAATAAAAGATTTTTCCCAAAAAAGAAACCCATTTATTTTGGTTATCTTCTTCCTATATTTTGCATATTGAGATTTTGCACAAAAAAAAGAAACTCATTTATTTTGGTTATCTTCTTCCTATATTTTGCAACCTAGATATTGAGATTTTGCACATAAAAGGAAACCCATTTATTTCCGGTATTCCTTTCCTTTATTTTGCAACGCAGAGAGAAAGAAACATAGCATTTGTTTACTATTGAGATTTTTCTAAAAAAAAACACCATTTATTTTGATTGTACCCTTCATATACGTTTCAAATGGAGAGAGAGACCATTTCACTTGTGAAGAGAGAAAGACCCATTTCAAAAGTGTGAACAAAACTGTGAACAATTATACAAACTGCTTTCAAAAGTGTGAACAATTATAAAAACTGTGAACAATTATACAAACTGCAATCTTCTCTCTCTATATCCTTTGAATCTCTCCAATCTCCGTAAATCAGTCTCCCTCTTTCTAAAATCTTCTCTCTCTGTCTTTTCCTCTGTCACCCATCTCCTTCTCTATCTTGATAAACTCATCATTTTGTATGTCTATATTGTTTCTTTCGCAAACTTATCTGTCCTATAATTACTTCCTCCCATCATCTTGATAAACCCATCATTTTGCAATTGCCCTATAATTATTTCCTCCCTGCACACAAAACCCACATTTTCAACACGAAATTAATTATCGGTTACCCCTGCAACAGAAAAATTTTCCCCCAATTGGGGCCACGAAAAATCGTTTCTCTCCCGGTCTCATCTTTCCCCTAAATCTCCGCCTTTCTCTCTGTCTCTCTCTAGGAAATCCCATTCTTTGCTAAAATCGGTTTTGGTGAGCCTCTCTATCTTTTATACGTCCATCTCTCTCTCTAGTCCTTCAAAGCCATGCAAAGAGTTTTGTTTATGGAGAATTGAGAGGGATCACCTTAGGACTATACTATTATTTGAACACTCCTTGTTCCTTTGTATTCTTTTAAATGGAAAAATTAGATTCTTTCCAACTTGTACCCATTATATTCAATGGCACTAATTACACTTTTTGGGCCTCATTTATATGGAATGTCATTCATAGAAAAGGCCTCCTTGGATACATAGATGGAACCCAAAGGAAACCTAATGAGTCAAGAAAACTTGAAGAATAGGGCATAAATAATGCTCGAATTATAGCTTAGTTGATGGGCTCATCTGAAAGTAATATAAGGATCAACCTAAGCACTTTCAAAACTGCTCGAGAAGCATGGAAATTTTTTGAGGACATTTATAATCAGACTAACTGGGCACAAAAGAACCAGTTAGTACAGGAATTTCGTTCCCTCAAACAGGGAGAGCATTCAATTCAAGATTTTTACTCTTGCATGAAGACACATTGGGATGCTCCAGCACTAATGGAACTTGCAATTGAACATGGTTCTAGCACATAAATAATTGCCAACTCTAGGGAGGAATTTCAAGATTATTGAATTCTTAATGGCACTCTGTCCAGAATTTGATAGTGTCAGAATGGCCTAATCCACAGAAGCTCTCTCCCTACTCCGAATTAAGCTCTTTTTGAGCTAATTGCAGAAGAAAGCAATATCAAATATCTTAACTCAAGTGTTAAAGGATACACAATTTTTGTGGCAACCCGACTTCAAAGGTCAAATGTGCCTAAACAGAATCAACGCAATTCGTATTATATTCCTTCCAAGAACATGCAATCTGTCAGATGTAACTATTGTAATGAACTGGGGCACCTCAAGTACAACTGCCAAAACAAGAAGAAACTCATATTCACTGTTGTTGCTCATACAAGTCAACCATTACTCAAAAACCCACCAACTCAAATTGGAGGTCCCGATCCTACTCCTGCTTCACCTCCTGTGACATTTACCCTGGAACAAGTACAGTCTATGCTTTCCCAGACACATTTTGCCTCTAAACCTGCTCCTTTTTTTTCAGGTAACTCTGTTTCTACCTCTTGGCTGATCGACTCAGGAACTTCTCACCATATAACCTCCAATGAGTCCATCCTATTTGATTGTAACCCCTTTACTAACACTATCTATACTGCTGATGGGGCCACTATGAAAGTATAAAAAATGGTCTCTATATCTCTTACCTCTGACCCTTCTGGTAAATTAAGGGTTTCTAATGTTTACCATGTTCCTTCTCTTGCCATGAATTTATTGTCTGTTGGTCAGCTTACCCGTTCCAATTGTAATATTATTTTTTTTCCATCTTTTTGCTACATATAGGATCAACAGTCAGGGCAATTGATTGGTACTAGGCGTAAAGTTGGTAATTTGTACTACCTGGACTATCTGCGTATGCCAAATTCTTCTGTCTATGTTGTTTCTACTGTTAATGACACATCAAAAACTACTGGAAAAACTGCATAAAAAACTGCTGGAAAATTCCAAGATTAGATCGATTTTGACGAATTTTTGGTGTGTTTTTTTGTGTTCTTCAGTTTTTAATGAAAAATCCGCCATTCCTTTGATTTTGCCCTAGTTTTTCAGTTTTTTTTCAATAAAAAGTTGGGGATTTTAATGATCACAAGGATACATATATTTCAAGACTCTTGATTCCATTGAAATGGAGAGATTTGGGGCTCGATTTTAATATTGAAGCAGACAAGGTAAGCCCAAACCCAATTTTTTTTAATTTTTTTCTTAATTTTACAGCTTTTTTAGGATTTTTCAGACAATATTTGACTAGTATTATTTATTGCAATAAATAAAAGAAAGATTTTTTAACATAAAAAAAAAAAATTTGGAGCTCGATTTTAGGAATATAGGGTTTTATGAAGCTCGATTTTAGAAATTTTTGGTTTTTTTGTTTTTAATGTTATATAATATATATATTTATAAAAATATATTTTTTGTGATGAATATGAGAATATATATACACAATATTTCTGTGAGATTATTGATTGCATAAAATAAATGAACGAATTTTAGAACAAAAACAAAAATTTGGAGGTCAATTTTTGGGATTTTAGGGTTTATTGAATGAAAATTAAAATTGATATTTTTTTTGGGAGGATTGGTTTTAATGTTATATAATATATATATTTATAAAAGTGTTTTTTTGTGATGAATATGAGAATATATAAACACAATATTTGTATGAGATTATTGATTGCATAAAATAAATGAACGAATTTTATAACAAAAACAAAAATTTGGAGGTCAATTTTGGGGATTTTAGGGTTTATTGAATGAAAAATAAAATTGATATTTTTTTTTATGAGGATTGTTTTCAATGTTATATAATATATATATATTTATAAAAATACGTTTTTTGTGATGAATATGAAAATATATATAAACAATATTTGTGTGAGATTATTGATTGCATAAAATAAAAGAACGAACTTTAGAACAAAAACAAAAATTTGGAGGCCAATTTTGGGGATTTTAGGGATTTTCATGTTTATTGAATAAAAAATAAAATTGATATTTTTTTGTGAGGATTGTTTTTAATGTTATATAATATATATATTTATAAAAATATGTTTTTTGTGATGAATATGAGAATATATATAAACAATATTTGTGTGGGATTATTGATTGCAAAAATAAATGAACGAATTTTAGAATAAAAACAAAAATTTGGAGGTCAATTTTGGAGATTTTAGGGTTTATTGAATGAAAAATAAAATTGATATTTTTTTTGTGAGGATTGCTTTTAATATTATATAATATATATATTTATAAAAATATGTTTTTTGTGATGAATATGAAAATATATAAAGAGAATATTTGTGTGAGATTATTGATTGCAAACAATAAATGAACGAATTTTAGAACAAAAAAAAAAATTTGGAGGTCGTTTTTCGGGAATTTAGGGATTTTCAGGATTTTATGGTTTATTGAACGAAAAATAAAATTGATATATTTTTTTTGTAAGGATTGTTTTTAATGTTATATAATATATATATTTATAAACATATGTTTTTTGTGTTGAGTATGAGAATATATATAAACAATATTTGTGTGAGATTATTGATTGCATAAAATAAATGAACGAATTTTAGAACAAAAACAAAAATTTGGAGATCGATTTTGGGGATTTTAGAGATTTTCGGGATTTTAGGGTTTATTGAATGAAAATAAAATTGATATATTTTTTGTGAGGACTGTTTTTAATTTTATATAATATATAAAATATCTTTTTTGTAATGAATATGAGAATATATATAAACAATATTTGTGTAAGATTATTGATTGCCTAAAATAAAGGAACGAATTTTAGAGCAAAAAGAAAATTTGTAGGTCAATTTTCGGTATTTTAGGTTTTATAGAATGAGAAATAAAATTGATATTTTTTTTGTGAGGATTATTTTTAATGTTATATAATATTTATATCTATAAAAATATGTTTTTTGTGATGAATATGCGAATATATATAAATAATAATTGTTTGAGATTGATTGCATAAAATAAATGAATGAATTTTAGAACAAAAACAAAAATTTGGAGGTCAATTTTGGGAATTTTAGGGATTTTCGAGATTTTAGGGTTTATTGAATGAAAAATAAAATTGATATATTTTTTGTGAGAATTGTTTTTAATGTTATATAATATATTTATTTATAAAAATATGTTTCTTGTGATGAATATGAGAATATAAATAAACAATATTTGTGTGAGATTATTGATTGAATGAACAAATTTTAGAGCAAAAACAAAAATTTGGAGGTCGATTTTTGGGATTTTAGGGTTTATTGAATGAGAAATAAAATTGATATTTTTTTTGTGAGGATTGTTTTTAATGTTATATAATATATATATTTATAAAAATATGTTTTTTGTGATGAATAGGAGAATATATATAAACAATATTTGTGTGAGATTATTAATTGCATAAAATAAATGAATGAATTTTAGAACAAAAACAAAAATTTGGAGGTCAATTTTGGGGATTTTTCAGGTTTATTGAATGAAAAATAAAATAAAAAGTTTTTGTGAGGATTGTTTTTAATGTTATATAATATATATATATATATATTTATAAAAATATGTTTTTTGTGATGAATATGAGAATATATATAAACAATATTTGTGTGAGATTGCAACCTTATATAAACTTTTCCCTTACTTAAAAGAAGGAGTGGTTTTCATGAGGCTGTAACTTCAAACAATCCAATTAAGGCACACATCCAAATTTTATCATGGGATTTTGGTGTAAAATATTCTTATTATTACCTGAAAATCAATTTTCAACTCTAATTATAAAATTTTGAAACTCCTAATATAGTTCAAATCAAATAGATCTATAAACATATGAAAATCTTGAAAATGACCAGTTTAGATAATGTGATGTAAGTGCACTATTTCTGGGACTCGAAATCTTTTTCTTTTTCATATTCGTACATCTCGACGTCGAGATGATCAATTAGAGGGTCTTCCAACACTAAAACAACATTTTCCGATGGATTTTTGAGGTGCAACATTAATTCTATATTTTATTATATAAACTTTTTCCTTTTAAAAATGATACGTTTCTATGACTGAGCAGACTCATTCAGCCCCCTCTTTAAAGATGGATTTTTAATCTATCTTTTTAGGAATTCATGATCTAGGCTAAGTTGTTCACAAATTTTGAAATAACAACATTTTTTCGAACTAGCCAATTATTTTGGCCCCTAGTTATGAAATTTAAAGCTCCAATAATGGTACAAATCGTGCTGATCTATAAATATTTGTTTCAAAATCATGAAAATGACGATATAGATAATTTGTTTCAAGGAGTGCCACTTTTAGGACTTAAGACTTCTTTTTTCCCTTTTCTATTACATCTTGAGGTGGAGATGTGTGGAGGATGGAAAACCAAGATTTTGTAAAAAATAAGGGAAAAAAAAGTGCAGAAAAATAAAATAAAAGAAACACAAATATTTATGTAGTTTAGCAAGTTTCCTACGTCCATAGGAAAAAAAGTTCTCTTCCAATAATAAGAAAAACACCATCCAATAATGAAGAATACAAGCGAGTACATGCTCTTTCTCAAGCCCTAATACAAGGTCTTTCTCTCTTTAGAATATCCACCCAAAGACTAAAAAACTAACACTTCTCTGTATTTTTCCTTGTATTATTTTTTCTCTTTACTAAACTTAGCTTTTATAATGAGAAAAACCCATAAGGCCATCACGTGAGGCTACACCCTTATCCCAATTCTAGTGTAATTAGGCGCTTCCCATATTTTGAGTTTTCTTCCGTATATAATAAGGATCTTCCTTAAGAAGCACATACTACTCCTTTATTATGAGATCTTCCTCATCCTATATATATATATATATATATATATATATATATATATATATATATATATATATATATATATATATATATATATATATATATATATATATATATATATATATATATATATATATATATATATATATATATAGACAACCACATAAGATCACGTGACAAAGAACTTTGTGAAAGTGAAAACTATCCTATTGCAAAATGGATTCACGTATAATTCATTGAAGATGTTGTATTTGATCAATTCATTAAGTTCCTCCCCTTTCATTCGATACTTCTTTTCTTATGAATCCGGTTGATCACTTGGATGGTTTCCAATGTCAAAACAACATTTCCACGTGAGTTTAGGTACGCATTAATTTTATAATATAAGGTTGATGTCTTGTATAAAAAAGGGTCTCAAAGAACAACGCTCATTCAAAATATTCATTTAAATTCAAAAATGAAAATAAAGCCTTCCAACATTAAATGAGCAGAATTCATTTCGGAATGAGATATTTTATTCATTTATTTATAGATCAATCTTATGGTTACTTTGTTGATTACATATAATTGCACTCTTCTCAATGAAATAGCTCCATTTAGTTAATTACATTGTTACTCAAGAAAAATACATCTAAAAGAGAAAAATAAATGTACATAATCGACTTGCAGCCTAGTTTACCGTGCTTGTGTTGGGCATGACAGCTCTAAAATCTGAACCAGTAGTAAGAAAGAAAAATAAAGTAGAAAATAAATAACTAAAAAGAAACACCATAATTTATATGATTAGTCACAAAATATGACTACATCCATGGGCAAAAAGGATCGATAATTTTCCACAAACTAATGGAAAAAAAAAGTACAAGGATCTTACTTGTGGGAAGCAAAAACACAAAACTCAATCTCCCATTGAGTCTTTTTCTGTTTCTAAACACCCAAAAGTTTCCCTCTATGTATCTGACATTTTCTCTCTCTACAAAATGCCCAAAATAAAGAAAAAAAGTAAATTGTGGTACGTGACTCCCTAAATTTCCTACTTTTTTTGGATTCTTTCTTATCCTTATCTAGTATATGGACTCATGGCCCAACTTAATCTAACTAAATCATACCCAAAATCAACTCTTACACAATAGGAAATTTTGTTAATAGTAATCCAAAAAAAAAAGAAAAACAATCCCTTAATATTAGTATTCAAGACAACTTATTAACAAATCTTCACTTTCGCTTGAATTTCATCTTCACTTTGGCTTAAATTTCACAAGATAGTCTCATAGACCATCTTCTCCACACGCGCCCCCACATGCGCTCTCCTTGGTGACACATATCTGCAACACTCTTCTTAATGGAATTGACTTTATCAACATATTTGCAACGTTCTTATTGGTGTCAATCTTCAGTAATAAGATGTCATCTTTAACTGGATAAAATTGTACTTGACATCAATATGCTTCGCCCTTATATGATATACCTAAATTTTCACCAAATGTATTGCAGTCTGAATATCACAATAAAGAATAGTCACATCATGTCGTAAGCCCAAATCACTTACAAACCCTCTAAGCCAAATGACTTCTTTTACTGCTCGGTGACTGTTATGTATTATGCTTTAGTCGTAGACAAGGCAACCACAGTCTGTAGCACATAACCTGTTGTAGATCTCCTACAGTCCAAATCTCATACAAAGTCAACATAATCATACCAATAAATTTATCACCAAACTTGTTATTTCTATCAAACATCAGAACCATATCTGATGTACCTTTTAAATAACACAAAATTCATTTTACTGCATGTCATTGCTCAGTTCTTGGATTAGTCGTACTTGATAACAACACTAATGGCATGAGAGATATCTAAACATATGCAATCCTGGATTAGCCATACTTGATAACAACACTAATGGAATGAAAGATATCTAAAAATATGTAAATCATTGCGTAAATGAGACTTCCAACTGCACTCGTGTAGGAAACACGTGACATGCATTCCTTAACTTAAAGATAATATTGGCGACAATTTGAAATGCGCAGCAAGAAGAGTACCCACAAGTTTTTAATTTTTCATTTTGAATCTAGTGATGACCTTCTAAATGTACTATTTCTGAGATAATCACAATTTACCCAACTTTCGATCTCTGTGTATTTCCATGCCAAAAATTGTTTTTGCTGAACCTAAAATTTTCATCTCAAATTCTCTATAAGGCTGAGTCTTCAATTTATTGATTTCTAAATAATTCTTCACCAAAATTTGTGGAATAGTTCCATGGAAGAATTAACTGGTGTCCCCGAATTGATCTCATCCGACCATCCCTTTGAGTATTTGCACACAAACGTTAATTAAAATCCATTTGAAATTTGAGAAGGGTCTCTCAAAAACAAACCAAATATCTATCATTCTCCACGACATCAATGCATTTCAAAACTTAGGTATCCCAAAAAGACCATCACCCCCAATAAGGGCCTAAAAGCATCTACCCTTGCATAACCTAGAACCCCAAGCCCCACACTTCTCTTACATTCCTAACATTCAGCCTTGGGAATTTCATTTCTTGCAACAACAAAATCTCGGTCTACAAATTTTAACTAGAAAATAACTAACTTCCATGGTTAAAATAACCGACTTGGAGCATAACCTCCCTGTGCACAAAAAGTATTTTGGAAATGCTAATAAGGTAATATTATTTTGAAATAATACACTAGTATTTTTCAAATAAAAATTATTAACAAAATATGTCTATGACTATTGTACTATCAGTTTAGCAAAGACAACATTTTGGCCGGTTGTACTTGCATACAACTGTCGATCAAAACTCCATCTTGGAGATGGATTGAGGACACAGGAGACCTTATACTGTGCAAATCCATTTCTGCTAGTGCAAATCCCAAGGTTTTAAAAATCTTGATTTGACAGATCCATAAAAATAACGCAAGATGGACTATCGTTTGGGCCATTTTTCATGCTCAATGGGCATGGAAGTCCAATAAATGGATTTGCATGAATTTCGAATCCTCGATCCACCTCCATTATGATTTTTAGAGCTGCTTGAATAGCAGCCATGGAAAGAACTTATCCCTCATGGAACAAATGATTTTATCACATCAAATCGTCATGTACATGCGCATGTTAACCCTCCATGAAGTCGAGTTGATTTTCCCTGATTCACCCAAAAAAAAAGTCCAGTTGATTTTCATCATGATGGAATACCTTTTAACCGTCCATGAAGCCTAGTTGATTTTCATCGTAATGGAACACCTTTTGCATCCCTAGAAAAAGATTATTACAAAAATTTATTTCCTTTCAAATATATTTTTTGGGAAAAATATTTTATATAAAATAGGCTTATGCCGTTTGGATGGTACATGGATGCATGATATTTTCATGGCATTTTTTTAAAATGCTTTTTATTGTATTATTAATTATAATGCCATTTTTCATTAAATTTGAGATTGTTTCTCTCCCTACAAATTTTAAGATAATTTCTCTCTCTAATTTTTTTTTAGTTTATCTCAGAAGAATTTGATAACGTTACTCTTTCTAAAATTATAACATTTTTTTCTCTCTCTAAAAATTTTGAGATAGTTACTCCCCCAAAATTTTTTGACATAGTTTCTCTCTCTAAAAATTTATAGTACTCTATCACTAAAATTTTAAGATGCTTTTCTCTCTAAAATTTAACAGATAAGATAGTTTCTCTATCTAAAAATTTTGAGGCAATTTCTCTCTAAAAAAATTTAGGTAGTTTCTCTCTCTAAAATTTCAAAATACTTTCTATCTCTAAGACTTTAATTTTGATATACTTTCTCTCTCTATAACCAAAAATTTGAAATACTTTCTCTCTTTAAAACTAAAAATTTGATATTTTCTCTCTCCTAGGTTTTCTCTCTCCTGGGTTTTCTCTCTCCTACTTCCTAAAAAAGAGAAAGCACTCTCTCTCTCTCTCCCTCACGCTCTCTCTCTCTATATCTCCTGGGTTTTTTCTCTCTCTCTTGTGCTTCCCCCAATTTATAGACGCCCTCTATCTTACTCTGCTAGCGCCAAAGTGTTTCTATCTGCTCGTTCCGCTTGTTGCTCCTGTTGTTGCCCTCTCGCGCCCTCTTGCTGCTTGCCGAAAGAAGCCACCCTCGGCTCTCTTCACAGTGTCTCTCTGCAGCCTAGCTCTCTTCATTGTACCTCTCTGCAATCCACCCCATCTGTAAAGGTTCTCTCTCTCCCTGTATTTGTCTGAGATTTAAAGTATTGCAGAAACCCCAATATCTCTGTATTTGTCTGAGATTTATAGTATCGCAAAAAGCCCAATATCTCTGTATTTGTCTGAGATTTATAGTATTACAAAAACCCCAATCTTTTTTTCTCTGTATTTATTGTCTCCTATTGAATCTACAGTTTTTGCGCTGAAAATGCATAGATGAAGCTTCATTTGATTTTACGTTTTCTTTGAGAAATCCTTTTTTCTCTGTGCTTCTTGACAACTATTGATTCTACAATTTTTGCCCTGAAAATGCGTAGATTAAGCTTCATTTGGTTTTCTGTTTTTTCTGAGAAATCTTTTTTTCTCTGTATTTCTTGTCTACTATTGATTCTACAATTTTTTCCTCGAAAATGAATAGATGGAGTTTCATTTGATTTTCTGTTTTCTCTGAGAAATCTTTTTTTCTCTGTATTTCTTGTCTACTATTGATTCTAGTATTTTTGCCCTTAAAATGCATAGATTAAGCTTCATTTGATTTTCTGTTTTCTCTGAGAAATATTTTTTTTCTCTGTATTTCTTATCTACTACTGATTCTACAATTTTTGCCCTAAAAATGCATAGATGGAGCTTCATTTGATTTTATGTTTTCTCTGATAAATTTTTTTCTCTGTATTTCGTGTCTGCTATTGATTCTACAATTTTTGTCCAGAAAATACATAGATTAAGCTTCATATGATTTTCTGTTTTCTCTGAGGTTGGGATTCTTTTTTTTTCTATATTTCTTGTCTACTATTGATTCTACAATTTTTGCCCTGAAAATGCATAGATGGAGTTTCATTTGATTTTTTGTTGTCTCTTAGAAATCTTTTTTTTTCTGTATTTCTTGTCTACTATTGATTCTACAATTTTTGCAAAATGCATAGATTAAGCTTCATTTGGTTTTCTGTTTTATCTGAGAAATCTTTTTTTCTCTGTATTGTCTACTATTGATTCTACAATTTTTGCCCTGAAAATGCATAGATGGAGCTCCATTTGATTTTCTGGTTTCTTTGAGAAATATTTTTTTCTCTGTATTTCTTGTCTACTATTGATGCTACAATTTTTGCTCAGAAAATGCATAGATTAAGCTTCATTTGATTTTCTATTTTCTCAGAGAAATATTTTTTTCTCTGTATTTCTTATCTACTATTGATTCTACAATTTTTGCCCTGAAAATGCATAGATAGAGCTTCATTTGATTTTATGTTTTCTCCGAGAAATATTTTTTTCTCTATATTTCTTGTCTACTATTGATTCTACAATTTTTGCCTTGAAAATGCATAGATTAAGCTTCATTTGATTTTCTGTTTTCTCTGAGGTTGGAATTCTTTTTTCTCTGTATTTCTTGTCTACTATTGATTCTAAAAATTTTTCCCTGAAAATGCATCGAGGGAGCTTCATTTGATTTTCTGTTTCCTCTGAAAAATCTTTTTTTCTCTGTATTTCATGTCTACTATTGATTCTACAATTTTTGCCTTGAAAATGCATAGATTAAGCTTCATTTGATTTATATTTTCTCTGAGAAATATTTTCTTCTTTGTATTTCTTTTCTACTATTGATTCTACAATTTTTGCCTTGAAAAGCACAGATCCAGCTTCATTTGATTCTTTGTTTTCTTTGAGAAATTTTTTTTTCTTTGTTTTTCTTGTCAACTATTGATTCTACAATTTTTTCTCTGAAAATACATAGGTGGAGCTTCATTTGATTTTATGTTTTCTCTGAGGTTGTTATTCTTTTTTTCTCTGTATTTCTTGTCTACTATTGATTGTACAATTTTTTACCTGGAAATACATAGATGGAGCTTCATTTGATTTTCTGTTTCCTCTGAGAAATCTTTTTTTCTCTTTATTTCTTGTCTACTATTGATTCTACAATTTTTCTCCCTGAAAATGCTTAGATTAAGCTTCATTTGATTTTATGATTTCTTTGAGAAATCTTTTTTTCTTTGTATTTCTTGTTTACTATTGATTATACAATTTTTGCCCTGAAAATGCGCAGATGGAGCTTCATTTGATTTTCTGTTTTCTCTGAGAAATATTTTTTTCTTTGTATTTCTTGTCTACTATTGATTCTATAATTTTTGCCCTGAAAATGCATAGATGAAGCTTCATTTGATTTTCTGTTTTCTCTGAGAAATCTTTTTTTCTCTGTATTTCATGTCTACTATTGATTCTAAAATTTTTGCCCTGAAAATACATAGATTAAGCTTCATTTGATTTTTTGTTTTCTCTGAGGTTGGGATTTTTTTTTTCTCTGTAATTCTTGTCTACTATTGATTCTACAATTTTTGCTCTGAAAATGCATAGATGGAGCTTCATTTGATTGTCTGTTTTCTCTGAGAATTCTTTTTTTTTCTGTATTTCTTGTCTACTATTGATTCTACAATTTTTGCCCTAAAGATGCATAGATTAAGCTTCATTTGATTGTTTGTTTTCTCTAAAGTTGGGATCCTTTTTTTCCTTTCATACCCTATCGATTTTTTTTTTATTTTTAATTTCAATATGATCGTTCTCAAAGTTGGATAGAACGGAAGAGATGGCTGAGGTTTTCATGTGCGCTGATGTTTCCCAAAATTTTATGTTTTTTTATTGTATAATACGAAGTCCCGTTTTTATGGCTGATTTTTCTTATTTTTATGCTGATTTTTCTCATAACATGTTTTTTCCTTTATTTGTGTTTTGAAATTCCAAACTCATGTTTTTGCTTTTATTACCTTTACATACGCCTCCCAAGCTGAGGTGATTGTCATCCTCCTCCCATCAAATCCAAAATCAGATTGGGCAATGAATTGTTAATATGTCTATAGATTACTGTTAATTGTTTAATTCCCCATTTTACCCTATCCCTACTGAACCCAGGACCATGTTAGGCAGACACAATGGAGCCTCTATCCATACATTCCTTGAGAACAACCCATCAATCCTCATACCTTTATCCACTTGCTCTACCATGAGCTCCATTAGGGTATCATCCTGTTGGGGAGTCCATTGGAGTGTCATCCTTTTGGGAAGTTCATACATCACAATTTAACCAACAAACTCCCATTCAAATGACATGTAAGTGCTTAATGGTATCATGAAATATCATCTAATACATTTCAATTAGCATTGGATGGCTTAATGCCCTTGGCAATATTTGTCCATAGTTAAGTGCAGAGTCCTCTGTTTTGGCTATTGTAGATGTGTATGTATGAGTTTTTTGCTCAGACTTATAAGGGGCTTTTGGTTGCATACGAATACATTTGAGTGTATTTGGTATTGATTTCCTTAAAAGCAGTCCATGATACAGAGTATAAAACTGAGTATAATTCTCAATGTAATATTTGTTTGTTAAGGAATAAGGTTTTTGCTCATAATAGGATTTTGCTAAGAATATTTGTTTGTTAAATAATGGGTTTTTTGCTCATAACATGTCATTGTTCAAGAATAGGTGTTTGCTCAGAATATTTCTTTGTTAATTGATATTTATGCTGATTTTTCTCATAATAGGTTTTTGCTCAAAATAGGATTTTGCTCAGAATGTTTGTTTGTTAAAGAATAGTTTTTTTGCTCAAAAAACGTCTTTGTTCAAGAATAGGTTTTTGCTCCGAATATTTCTTTGTTAATTGATACCTATTCTGATTTTCTTAGAGTAGGTTTTTGCTCTTATTTGTTGGTTAATTGATATTTATGCTGATATTTGGAGGCTTAATAAGTTAGGTAAGTTTAATTTATTGGTAAATGATTGGATTTTACTAAAAAATGAAAATGAAGAGTGGTAAATGCTTTCACGAATGGTGCAATTTGACTAAAATGGTACTTCTTATGTTTTAGAAGAAAAATTGGATTTTTGCTATATCACTTGTGTTGGTTCAGCTAGGATGTGGGTCTTATGGTGTTTGATTCTAAGTTTTTTTTTTTCCCAGATAAGTGGTTATCTATTTAATCCACTTATTTGGCTATAATTGCATGGACTTTTGTCATAGCTTTTGAGTTGGTTCTATGAGAGGTTTTTGGCACATAGTTGTTATTGGTTGATAGTTTTATTGCCATGCCCTTTTCCTAGTAGCCACATAATGCTGAATATATAAAATTTTGCATGTTGCATAATCAGTTTAGACCCATTCCTGTGCTTTGATCACTTTGGATCCATTTGAAAGTTTGGTATTTTATATCCAACCTATGATTTGGGTCCTTATTGATAAAAATAGGCTTGTTTAATAGATTTTTGCTCTGTATTTTGTGGTAGAGACGCCTACATTTTGACAATGGTTAAGCCCTTTTGAGATCAAGTTATCTTTTAACTACTAGCTAATTTAAAACCAACCAAACAGGTTTGGTTTGGTTGGTTTGGGAATAATCTATGCTTGTTGTCCCATATGTTCAAATGAATAATTTCAAATTTTATGGCATTCAGAAATTTGTAATGACTTCAATTGAACTCTAATAGTTTAATTAAATCCAAACTTGACCAGCAGGGTGAATTTCTAAGGCAATTCAAAATCTCTAAAATTTATCTCAATAATAAACAAAAATATAAATTGGGAATGTTCTAGGTTCAAGCGTATATTATTATTGCTTATAGAAGTAGCCCTTTGTCTCTTTTTTGAACATAGACTCGTTCATTTTGACCTTGTCTTGAACATTTTGTTTAAGCATACAGTTACTGCTTGAAATACTTTTATTGCATGGAGCTTAGATGTTCTTTTAACGTTGATTAAAAACTGCTTGCACATGCATATTTCTTGTAAAAATACTAATAAGGTTGCCATAAAAATACCAAATCTCATATTATGAGCATATAGATATGATCTGAAATAAACTCTTGGGAATGTCCTGATCAATCTCACATAAGTCCTAGATTTGCAAAAACCACCTTTCTGATTAAAAATCATGCATTCATTATGCAAACACCACATGTCTCATTTGGTATGCAATTATGATTTGGTTGCAGGATCTATCTTCAACTGTAATTCATCCCCTGCTCCTGAATATGCCTATATGGGATAGAATTGTTAGTTACTTATTTGCCATTCTTCTATTGTGAACCTCCACGTATAAATTATTTTTTACAACGAGCTGTTTATTAAAGGAGATTTTTTTTTTGTTTGCCTTTCTACATTTGTAGCATCTTGTCTATATGAACTGGTAGGATTAGGATTGCTTTGAAGTGGGTACCAATTTCAAATGCCGGCATCTATTAAAATTGTTATGCACACGATAACTATTATGATATGGATGAATTTTATGATTTCTATCAGGTGCACTACCCATTGTTAATCATCTCAAATAAGGTAAATGGATTAAGAATGGTTATGATGAAGTTTGTAATATATTCTTTGTGACTTCTTTATATAATGGATCTCGACAATCAATTCCCTCCAAGGATTTGTAAACGCAAACCAGGATGTGGTTAGATGCGCGTATTTATATCAAAGACACACGATAGCTATAATAGGCATTTCTATAAATGCTCTAACTAGAAGGTATGTAATATTCATTCATTAATATAATGTAGAAGTATTTTGGTGTTCATTTGTAAGCATATTCGTAACACACATTTATCTTATTGTGTTAACTACTAGAAAGAGACTGGATGATGCTATTTAGAGTGGTGTGATGAAATTTTAGGTGAAGATAGGAAGCCTATGGTTAAAAGGTTCGTATCTCAGAGGTCAGATCCTAGTGTTGTTGATGGAGTATATGCAGCTTTATTAGAAAAAGACAAACATAAAAATGTTGCAATGGTCACTGAGAAAGCAAACATTCAAAAAATTACTCTCATATGTGTAATTTTATTTATGATATTGATTTTTGCCCTTTTGCTTTTTGTAAAAAGAATGGGTATGTGTATTTTGGTATCTATATACTTATAGTTGTATACACTCATATTTCTGTATCTTCTATGGAAAAACCATGTTCAGTTCAGTATATTTTGTACATTAATGTAATTTGGAACTATTCTTAAGTAGTTTGAATCTCTCTTTCTCAAGCATTAGATATTCTTAAGTGGTTTGAGTGGTGAATAATTTATTTTTCCATCAGATATTGTAAGTGGTTTGAGTGGTGAATAATTTATTTTTCCATCAGATATTGTAAGTGGTTTGAGTGGTGAATAATTTATTTTTTTACAGTACATCGTGAATGATTTGGTATTGAATTTTTGGTGGTTTTGTAATTTTGTAGCTTGAATATTTTCATAAATTGAATCGGTTATAATTTGAGTGTAAGAAACCAGGGATAATTGAATCAGATAATTAAAAACCACATATTTGCACTGCTTGCTGCTCGAATTCACCTTGTTTCTCTCTCCAGATCTGTTCTCCACCTTATTTCTTTCTTTGGCCAATCTCCAACTCGTTCCTGTCTAAAGCTACTATCGTGTTTCTCTCTCTAAAAGTACTGTCTGCAAAGGCCACCATTGTCATAATAGTAGTGGAACATGAAAAGGCTGTTGATCGCTTGGGTCAAATTCTTCTTACCAATTTTGTTTGGATTTTTCAATGGGCCATTGTTTACTTGAAGAATCAGATTCAGTGGCATCTCACTCTCTTGATAGGGTCATGAGGGATACCAGAAAAAGGATTTTTAGAAGGCCCAATCAGCTATGTAAGAGTGGAAAAATAACTTCAGTTTTTCTCAACTTTCATATGAAAAAACTTTGCAAGTTTGACATTCAAACTAGCTCCTATCAACTATTTCTTATACCTTTTTTCTATTTGATAATTAACCATATCTTACACTAATATGATTTACACTACACTATATTGCTCAGCACAAAAATTTTCCTTGTCTTCATCTATATTTTTTCTATCTAAAACCTTAGATCATATGGGAAAGGGGTTGCGGTCGTGATGGTAGTACCCCCTATACCTTAGTCACATATTGTGCTCTCCAATCTGACTGATAGCTTTAAAATCCTAACTATTTAAAAAAATGGCTAGGCGCCGTGTTCCCATTGAGTTTTCCAAAAAAAAAAAAAAACAAAAAACAAACCCTTAGATCAGATGATCCAAATACTAGACGACTTTCGACATTACTTCATGCAAATACAAGATGCATAGGATTTCTCTTCACAATTTGTTGCCAAGTAGAGGAGTTTACATCCCCAAAATTGGAATCCTATAAGTATTCCAAGATAGAGTTTTTACTCCGAAGGAGCATGTACCCTCGGGAGCCTAAAACTTTTGGCTTCACTGTAGTGGTTTCAATAAACCTGTCTAATGTAATGTTGCTATAAAACCTTAGCCGAGACCTTAGGAGGCATGCACTTTTGAACCACTCATAATAAAAAGGGATTAACGGAATGTTAACTTTTGACCACAAATTAAACCACTCATAATAAAAGGGATTAACGGAATGCTAACTTTGACCAGAAATTAAACAAATAATTTTAACCCCTACTTTTTGTGGTCACAAAGAGCAATAGTGTGTATTTTTCCTTCAAAACCCAAGCTGTATTTTTTACTAAACGCAGAAGACAGCAACTGTAAGGAGGATGATATAAGATTGCAGCAACATAAAAACAATTTGAGAAATCACCATTAAGATCACAAGCCTATCTTTCACTCCATATAGAAGTTCAAACTTGCAATCGAATCATTCAACATAAATAATTTAAATCATGTAAATCAATATAAGAATCATAAAAAGTAAAATGATGTAAAAGAACCTTCTTCATAGCCAATGAGGATACTACATAACAATTCATGATCTAAACTAAATTTGATGGAACCAATATGAAATTTCTCCATGATAAAACAAAATATATTGAATACAAATTTGCTGCTTGTCCTAATACTCCATCTACAATCGAGTACAAATTTACTTCTCAGCATGGTCCCTGATCCCACTTTCTCTCTCGCTCAATACAAGTTCAGGGGATGCATCAAGCCACGGTGTGCATTTAGCAGGAACAACAATCACCAATGGAGGGCCCTATGTCACAAAGCAGGAAATAACATACAATATTTCATAACATTCGTAGTCCTGAGTTCACTAATAGTGATACTTGACCTCCTTGCTTAAGATGGGCTCTACAACACCATCATGCTTACTACGTGTTTTGTCTTTAACCCTGTAAGAAGAAGATAAATTCATATGTTAGTATTTCAATTGAAGCTAATACAATTGTAAATCAAATAGATAAATAATAATGAGGATAATACAACTGTAAATCAAAATAATGTAAAGGTATGTAGTTGTTCCTATCACAAACGAACGACGGGCAGTTTCTTTTGTCATGTCAGCTACAATTGCAGACTGCGCATTTCCATTTTTTTTTCTTCGGCTTCCATCCCTCAAAACGAGTTTTCAATCTTTTAGTGGCCGGTCGTCCCTTTGTCCGTGCTCGTGGACGCTCAAGGACATTGCGGCAATGGTTACGTCCACTTAGTGTGTTACTACAACTACCAAAATTCTTATCTTCATTGACATGGCTCATGGCATTATCCTGTGGACCTCTCTTGCACACAAAATTTTCATCAAACTGACAAATTCTATTTTGTATTATGGACATTATAAACTTGTGTCCCTCTACACTTTGTGAAACACGCTCGGTAAGGGATTGACTTGCCTGCATAGCCTCATTAAACTTAATGGAACGTGGTAGTTCAGAAGTTACTTGAATTTGTTCCTCAATGTCATCAACAAAAACTCCCTTTTTGACATCCTTGGTCCAACGCCTCATTATATATTGTGGAGGGATTTCAAACACATCTTTCACCATAAAATCTTCAGTACATGCCTGCAAAGAAGGCCCATCCTCTCAAAGAAGTGACAACTGCAAAAAACATAATTGTCATGGCAATTGAATTTCACTAAGTAGGGTCTAGATCTCATCCCTGAGACTACCACCTTACAGGTAGCAACCTGTCCATTGTCTTCAACTGTCCCTTGTAAAATTAAAGCAAATTAGCCACCTCTTCCCCAAATATCTTTAAAATCTTTTTAGTATAGATTTTTTATGCTTGTGACTCAATGAAAGTGGTTGTTCGTAAGACTAGAGTAGTTTGAATAATCTTTCAAGTCATTTTCCCTCTCTTTCGCACCTTCTTATCTTGAACTTTTGCAACTTCTAATAATTCACACAAGCTTGTTGTGGATGTCAAATAAGTTTTGAAGTGTGAATTCATCCCTTTACTCCTTTGAGTAGAGATCATACCTGCTATAAATGTGTCAGCCAAGTATGCATCAACCCATTGCATTTGACAACTATAAAGCGTACTTAGCCATTCATTGTCTTCCAACTGATAATTCTCAATCATCAATTTCCATCCTGATTCAAATTATTCAATTGTTAGGCTAGCCACACACCTCCTAAAGGTATCGAATAAGAAGGATGCATACACAAGACAATGCTTATTTTGAAAAAAAACTTGTCTTACTACATATAAAATTGCATCTTGATCAGTGAGAATAACGCCTGGCTGCCGTCCACCTATGGCTTCCAACCAATTTTCATATACCCATATAAATGATTCTATTTTCTTGTCAAATATGAGTACAAGTCCAAATAAAGTTGTACTGAAATGGTGATTTACACCAAGTATAGGTGCAAAGGGCATACCAAACATATTTGTCTTATATGTGGTATCAAAGGTAACCACATCAGAAAAACACTAGTAGGAAACTCTAAATGTAGAATCTACCCATAAGATACTATAAATGTGATCCTCATCATCTAATATCAATCTATAGAAAAATGATGGGTTCGATTGGTTCTTTCTATCGAGTCATTGCAAAATTAAATTGCCATCTTCTCCTCGAAGTTTTCTTTTAGCGCTTGCTATTTCATTTTGGATATCCTTTTGTGTACAAGGGACATTGTCGATCCCTCCAGCCAGCTGTATGAATATATAATGAATATGTCTAGGCTTAACCATTGCCGAGCTCATTGAATGCATCAATGACTTTGTAGCAGTCAACAATGATCGTTGTGTGCTAATTAGACGAGTTTTTTTGGAATAACTAGATCGTGATTATGATCTAACTCAACACTAGTCACGTTCCATTCATCGTCTTCTTAGCTACTTATGCACAACCTAACCTTGCACCCACACCTTAACTCAGGGTAAACCCTTTCACTTTCATTAGGTTTTTCTGGTTTAAACCCTTCCTTCGAGCAAACATAAACCTTATCGATCCGTTTACCTTTCTTATTGCTTCCCCTGCGAATACCAAAACCTTTGGTCAATGTATAAGACTTAAAGTAGTCATATGCATCATCCTCTGATCCAAACTTCATTCCTACACAAGGTTCTTCTATTTCTTGGCCTATGTTTGCTGAGCCACAACCACCATCCGGGATTTCATCATTGCTGCCTACATTTGGGCATGTGCTAGATGGCACACCGACTGAACTCGTGGGATCCATCTCAAATTTGTAACTTATCCAATGTCTAACTGCAAACTACAAAAGTACATGTATTCAAACCTTCAGCTTAAGAATACCATGAAAGTAGAGACAAAAGCAAAAGTACGAGGCAAGATGATGACAATTGACAAATTAGAGCGGTAAAATTATGCAACATGCAAAACTTTATGTATTGACCATTATGTGGGTACTAGGAAAAGGGCATGTCAATAAAACTATCAAAAAATAAGAACTATGTGCAAAAAACCTCTCATGGTAGAGCAAGTGGATAAAGGTATGAGGATTGATGGGTTATTCAAATCTTCAGTTTAAGATATACCATGAAAGTAGAGACAAAAGTGAAAGTATAAGACAGGATGAGGACAATTGACAAATTACAGGAAAAAACTATGCATGCAAAATGTTATATATTCAAGATTACGTGGCTATTAGGAAAAAAAACCAACTTTTCTTGTAAAATTACCTAGTAGTTAAAAAATAACTTCAGCTCAAAAGGGCTTAACGATTTTCAAAATGCAGGCGTCTCTACCACAAAATACAGAGCAAAAATCTATTAAACAAGCCAATTTTTATCAATAAGGACCCAAGTCATAGGTTGGATATAAAATACCAAACTTTAAAATAGATCTGAAGTGACCAAAGCACGGGAATGGGTCTAAACTGATGATTTAGAGGAAAACATTATGCAACATGCAAAATTGTATATATTTAGCATTATGTGGCTACTAGGAAAAGGGCATGGCAATAAAACTATCAACCAAAAAGAACTATGTGCAAAAAACCTCTCATAGAACCAACTGAAAAGCTATGACAAAAGTCCATTAAATTATAACCAACTAAGTGGAACAAATAGATAACCACTTATCTGGGGAAAAACAAAAAAAAAACGTAGAAAATCAAACACCATAAGACCCACATCCTAGCTAAACCAATACAAGTGATATAGCAAAAATCTAATTTTTCTTCTAAAAAATAAGAAGTACCAATTTAGTCAAATTGCACCATTCGTGAAAGCATTTACCACTCTTCATTTTCATTTTTTAGTAAAATCCAATCAGTTACCAATAAATTAAACTTACCCAACTTATTGAGCCTCCAAATATCAGCATAAATATCAATTAACCAACAAATAAGAGCAAAAACCTACTTTGAGAAAAAACATAATAGGTATCAATTAACAAAAAAATATTCGGAGCAAAAACCTATTCTTGAACAAAGACATTTTCCAAGCGAAAACTTATTCTTTAACAAACAAACATTATGAGCAAAATGCTACTCTGAGCAAAAACCTATTATGAGAAAAATCAGCACAAATATCAATTAACAAAGAAATATTCTTAGCAAACACCTATTCTTGAACAAAGACATGTTTTGAGCAAAAAACCGATTATTTAACAAACAAATATTCTGAGCAAAATCCTATTATGAGCAAAAAACTTATTCTTTAACAAACAAATATTATGTTGAGAATTATACTCAGTTTTATACTCTGGATCATGGACTGCTTTTTATGAAATCAAGACCAGATATACTCAAATATATTCGTATGCAAGCAAAAGCCCCTTATAAGTCTGAGCAAAAAACTCATACATACACATCTACTGTAGCCAAAAAAGAGGACAATGCACTTAACTATGGACAAATATTACCAAGGGCATTAGGCCATGAAATGCTAATTGAAACATATTAGATGATATTTCATGATACCATTGAGCACTTACATGTCATTTGAATGGGAGTTTGTTGGTTAAATTGTGATGTGTGAACTGCCCAACAGGATGACCCTCCAATGAACTCCCCAACAGGATGATACCCTAATGGAGCTCATGGTAGAACAAGTGGATAAAGGTATGAGGATTGATGGGTTGTTCTCAAGGACTGTATGGATAGAGGCTTCATTGTGTTTGCCCAACATGGTCCTAGGTTCAATAGGGATAGGGTAAAATGGAGAATTAAACATTTAACAGTAATCTATAGACATATTAAAAAATTCATTGCCCAGTCTGATTTTGGATTTGATGGGAGGAGGATGACAATCAGGTCAGCTTCGAAGGCACATGTGAGGGTAATAAGAGCAAAAACATCAGCACAAAAATCAGAAAAATCAGTCGTAAAAAAGGGACTTTGTATTATACAATAAAAAAGCATAAAATTTTGGGAAACATCAGCACACATGAAAACCTCAGCCATCTCTTTGGTTCTATCCAATTTTGAGAAAGATCATATTGAAAATAACAATAAAAAAACAATAGATAGGGTATGAAAGGAAAAAAAGAATCCCAACCTTAGAGAAAACAGAAAATCAAATGAAACTCCATCTATGCAACTTCAGGACAAATATTGTAGAATCAATAGTAGACAAGAAGTACAAAGAAAAAAAGATTCCTCAGAGAAAACAGAAAATCAAATGAAGCTCCATCTATGCATTTTCAAGGCAAAACTTGTAGAATCAATAGTAGACAAGAAATACAGAGAAAAAAAGATTTCTCAGAGAAAATAGAAAATCAAATGAAGCCCAATCTATGCATTTTCAGGGCAAAAATTGTAGAATCAATAGTAGATAAGAAATACAGAGAAAAAAAGATTTTTCAGAGAAAACAGAAAATCAAATGAAGCTCCATCTATGCATTTTCAGGGCAAATATTGTAGAATCAATAGTAGATAAGAAATACAGAGAAAAAAGATTTCTCAGAGAAAACAGAAAATCAAATGAAGCTTAATCTATGCATTTTTAGGGCAAAAATTGTAGAATCAATAATAGACAAGAAATAGAGAGAAAAAAATATTTCTCAGAGAAAACAAAAATCAAATGAAGCTCCATCTATGCATTTTCAGGGCATAAATTATAGATAAGAAACATAGAGAAAAAAATATTTCTTAGAAAAAAAAGAAAATCAAATGAAGCTTAATCTATGCATTTTCAGGGCAAAAATTGTAGAATTAATAGTAGATAAGAAGTACAAAAAAAGAAAGATTTCTCAGAGAAAACAGAAAATCAAATGAAGCTTCGCTCTGCATTTTCAGGGCAAAAATTGTAAAATCAATAGTAGACAAGAAATACAGAGAAAAAAAGATTTCTCAAAGAAAACATAAAATCAAATGAAGCTTAATCTATGCATTTTCAGGGCAAAAATTATAGAATCAATAGTAGACAAGAAATACAGGGAAAAAAAGATTTCTCAGATAAAACATAAAATCAAATGAGGCTCCATCTATGCATTTTCAAGGCAAAAAGTGTAGAATCAATAGTAGACAATATATACAGAGAAAAAAAGAATAGGGTTTTTGTAATACTATAAATCTCAGACAAAGACAGATATATTGGGGTCTTTCCAATACTATAAATCTCAGACAAATACAGGGAGAGAGAGAACCTTTACAGATGGAGTGGGCTGCAGAGGGGCACAGTGAAGAGAGCAAAGGGTGGCTTCTTTTGGGGAGCAGCATGTCGGCACGAGAGGACGACAACAGGAACAACAAGCGGCGCGAGCAAAGAGAAACACTTTGGTGCGAACAGAGTGAGAGGGAGGGCATCTGTAAATTGGGGGAAGTATAAGAGAGAGAGAGCGTGAGGGAGAGAGAGGGAGTGCATTCTTTTTTTAGGAAGAGGAGAGAGAGAAAATCAAAAAAAGAGAGAGCGAGAGGCACCCTATTTAAGACACTGTGATGACAACATACCCGCTGGCGACCTCGATTTTCAAACGCACAAACCTTTTTTTGTAAAAGGTGCAACTCGTTAAACCAACCATTGGATTTTGTATTTTTCATGATAGCCATTCAGCTCATCTCAAAGGGGTGCGCGAGCGGGCTAACCCCATACTTTCCCTCTATATATATATATATATATATATATATATATATATATATATATATATCCGGTTTGTCTAGGGTTAACAACCCCTCAAAATACAAAGGTTGAAATTAAAAAGTGTTGTGATGGGTGTATTTATCAAAATAATTAATATTTTTTTATTAAAAATTATTTAAATATGTAACTTTACCATTAAGCAAATGTACCTTTGAAATTTTCACAAAAATACAATGACATTTTGAAAGTTAGTGTCCTCGAACTTTATTTGTAGGGTGCGCTTGTCCTTTAGTTAAAATTTCAACTTTACCCTTATGGATATGAAAAAAGTACCCTTTGTCTTGTAGTAATATTTACAAAATTACCCAAAAAATAATAATTTTTTTAAAAAAATTGATTATAAAATTAATAAATCCACCCGTTACTACTCTCTCTATCTTAAACCTTTGTAATTTGAAGGATTGTAACTTGAAATTTGGAGCATGTGTACATCAAAAATAGGTGAATCTTTGAAAATACCAAAAAAATATTTATATGAAATAAATTGACCAAAATACCCTTGAAAAGTTTTGGGGTGGTTTGGTCAAATTGTTCGTAAATTATTGTTTTTATATTTTTATTAGGTGTGGCTTGATGAGAAGAACACACGCCTAAATTTTCAAATGATTTGAATTTGTAGAAAAATAATTAAAATTTAAAAACTACCAGACATCTGTATTCGTCAGATCGGCCTAGATTCAATCTGGGCTATTGGGTTTATACTATTCCATGAGCTAGTGGGCTTATACGAACCTAGTCTTATAACCGTTTGAAAAAATCGAGCAGCATGCATTTTTCGACTACCACGGACCTAGCATGTCCATGGCGGTTAAAAAATTCAAGCGAAATCGCAACGTACATCGCCGTCCATTGCATGTCCATTCAATAAACCGCCACGGACCTAGCAAGTCTGTATAAACTATAACTATAGTGATACTATATTCTAGTTGGAGTATGGCCCATGTGCGACTAGAGAGGTATGCTTCCTACAGTGTGTTGACTCACCCACCTTTAGCCCTAATTGTAACGCACAACTATAAAAGCTTTGTAGGCTTAGCCTTTGTTGAGGCCGAAGAGATTCGAGGGTGGATTAGCTAGGCAGATGCCGGTCCTTTTTGTGTTATTATTGGCTTGTGAGGGTTAAGGCCAAATCCTCAATATCATCAGTACTCCTACAAATTTACAAAACAATAATTTCTTTGTAAAAATATAGGAAATAATAAAATTAATAGCTTGTCTGATCCATATTGGGATATGTGGCTTTAACGTCCTTGAGAGCATGTAAAGACTATGGCTATACTATAATGACACTATACTAAAGTAGAAATGTGGTCCTTATGAGGGACATACTTTGTAGTGCCTATTGACTCACCGGGCTGGGCAGTCTAGGCTTAGAAATGGAGTCCAAAACTCTTTAGACTTGAGCATTAGGTACAATCACGTAGTTTGCTCTCTTGCTCTGTACATGGAGACAATTGAAGCCGAATTAATTCAACATCAACTCTATGGTGCCTAATTTTCTTTTGGTACTCTAATGCAAATTTCATCTAGGAGCTTTTTGGCTCCAGGGACACCATTGTCATTGTCACGATCCTTTTGGTCATCATGGTATATTTATGGTTGTTTCTTTGTTTTTTATCACCACAGCGCTTTCGCCATCATCTCTTCGTTTTGTCCCTTGGATGAGCTTGTAATTACCTCCTTGTTAGTTTTGTTATTTTGGGATTTGTCAAGGTCTAAAATATTTTGGTTTAGAGATACATAATTTATTGTGTGAATGCTTCCATTTTTGGTTTAGAGAAGCATAATTTATTGTGTAAGTAAATATGATCGTAAAACCAGCCGAGCTAACCGATAACCGCTCGGTTAGATCGAAACCGGCCAGTGGCCGGTTTCAGTTTTGGGCGATTTTGGTGATCAACCGATATTTTAAACTTTAGATACAATACTACTTCAAATTGATAATAGATGTATTAGAATTCAAATTCATTTCGTCATTGATTCACCACGGGAATCGAATTTGAAACAAGTCCTTTATTATTAGACACATTAACCAATAAACCATATACTACTTAGTAGACAAAAAGAACGGCCTATATTATACATACCTTACGCTTTTCTTCATTTTATATTTAAAAAAAGAGTTGGCCAAGACGATTTTTTTAATATTATTTTAATATTCTTTACATTAAGGTAAAAACTAATTTTCTTTTTGTCAATGATATTTTTTTATTTTCCCATCTTTTTCAGAAAATTTTAAAAATACCCCTAAGCACAATTCGATTCATTACAATCTATTTTTTTTCATTACTTTTCAACTTCATTTGAATGTGTTTTGTTTTAATCGCATTCTTTGTATACTTTTCATATTTTAATAGATTTTTTTTTGTATCTTTTTCATTTTTTTAACAATTTTTATCATTCGGGACTTGTCCGGTTAGAGCGGTTGAATCGACCGGTTTACCGGTTAAGTTGGTTAAATGGCTTCTGAGCCAAGATTTAGTTAACCGTTCCGGTTCGATTTTGTGAACAATGGTATGAATGCTTCCATGAGTCCAGCATTTAAAAAACATTTAAAGATGTGTTGTTTCATTGCATGGGAAATTGGGTGAAGGTTGCATGCAAGCAAGTTACAGTATCGGAAATGGGGCTAAGCGGTATTCCAGTCATTTATGTGCTTTGTTCGGGATATTTGGGTCATTTTTAATCTCAAGCAAGTGGGAATTTATAAATGGACCATTACTGTAACAATTAGCCAGGTTTCTTGATAATTTGATAATGAAAAAGAAAGCTTCCTTCTCCTCCTTGGTGTAGAGAGAAAGACACGGAGTTCCCATCCTTGTGTAATGCGAGTACCATGAGTTAGAGGGCCATCCACTTGATGTACTAGCAAGAATTAGGGGTTGAAAACTGTTCTCTCTTTATTCTCTTGATAGAGATCAATTAAGACCGGTCGTTGTCCCACAATCAGCATCAGATCTATATTTTTTGGTGCTGGTTTTGCACCAAACAATTGGATATGTTATAAATGATCTTGCCATGTTCAAGTGCAGGTCCTTTCTTGGTTAGTTTGAATAACTATAAATCAATAAATATTTTTGAAGTAATCGCAGACAATGTTTGCATAGCCAAATATACTCAATGCATCAAATTTTATTAGCTAATAAAAGTTATAAATTAGCAATTAAGAAAAATAGTTAATCTTAGGCCTCACGGCAAGGTATTTGACGCCCAAATATGCTCATAAATAGAAGCAATTGATCACTTTCCTTGTGCATCCCAAGTCAAGCAGGTCCATTCATTTAGATAGGCCGTACAAAGAAACACCAAATCACACCCTAATGATGGTTTTCATTATAGCTAAGTTTTAGATAATTAGCTGATGGACCTTCACTTCAAATTGAGCTGGCTTTCAAACCCTTTAACAGCAAAGCCTGATGCCGGACAATCTGGTGGGGAATAGTTGTAGGTATCGTTGCATACACATTTTTTGGAGTTGGAATCCCCTTCGGTGCAATCACATTTTTTGCACCAGATGGGACAGTGATCCCTCACGTCCGAGCAGCGACAAATTGGGGGACATGACTCCAAGCAGAAGCCCACATTGCAGCATGGGCTGCAAGTGTCACCTGCCACCACCACCACCCAAAAATAAATAAAAAATAAAAAATAAAAAATAAAAAGAAAAAAGGTTTAAGAAAATAAAGTGAGTGGAGTACTAAGAAATAAAAGCGGTCTGCACCATAGAAAGAGAGAGAATGAAGATTCAGAAGGGGAAGAGGGCTTGTTTGTTTTAAGCCTGAAGTCTTCATCACTAGCCAAAGCTATTGTTTGGTAGCAGACATTGTTTAGTCGATCGATGCCGAAACGGAATACCATTTCGTGGAAAATGCCATTCGATGGTGCACCGTTTGCATCATCTGTAAATGGGGTTGAGACCCCCTTATTCATAAATTATCAGGAACAATGGTAAAACACTGTAAAAACAATTTATCCGTTGTTTGCCGGCTATAAATACTTTGTATTCCAGCACCAAAACTAAATTACCATATTTGAAAAATAAGAATCCCTATTTTCTGTTTTTCCTATCTCCCGAAGGAGAACTTTCTACCTGCTTATGAAAACTTACCAAAGTTGGGATTGGTTTCCATGCCCTTCGCCCCGTAATCACAAACACCAATGAACACAAATAGAAGCATCACAACAACTCTAAACCCACCCATTCTGTTTCCTCACACACACACACAAGAAACAGGGTTTGCAACTTTGTATTGGAGGGTTGGGCCTTTATAGAGGGAAGCGAGGACGCGTTGGGTGCCTTTCCCTTTGTTTTTTTTTGGCAAGGCTTGTGGAATATGGGGAAATGTTCATTTCCTTATCTTAAACGTGTGGACTTTCGTGGTTAGGTTCAATGAATGCCAATGACATTTATCTTTAATTATTGCTGTCCTATATTTTATATATATATATATATATGGTAGGTAAGCTTTTTATGCTTGCCACTAGCATCAATTTTAAATAATTAAAATACGACGCACTCACGTCAATTTTAAATAATTAAAGTAAGATAAGCGCGAGTATTCAAAAGTACGGGTGGTTTTGATTTGACACCTAGTTATAAAATTTGAAGCGACTAAAAAACATACAAATCTTTTATAAATATTTCAAAAGTAATGATTCCCATATTTTTCTATATTACCGTGAATAAGATTTTAAAAGATTATCATTAAATTTGATGTAAATCTTTAAAAAAGTTATCACATGAATGTTAGATTTAACTTTTCTTTAGATATATATTAAATTTGATGATTATCAAATCCTACTCACAAAAATGTAAAAAGGTCTCATAAGATCATTACTCATATTTCAAAATCATAAAAATGGCGGTCTTAAACTTTTTTTACAAGAACGTTATTTTAAAAACTTGAATCTTTCTTTTTTTTCTTTTTTAATATCAATATATTTTCTTGTGGGGAAAATCAGTTGGATGGTTTTCCAATATCAAAACAATTTTTCCATGTGAGTTTTAGTTGCATTTTAATTTTATAATATAAGGTTGATGTCTTATATAAATTTTTTTTCCATATAAAAAAAAGGGTCTCAAAGAACAACGCTCAATCAAAATGTTTATTTAAATTCTAAAATGAAAATAAGGACATGCACACAAAATCGAATGGGCAAAATTCACTTCAAAATTAGACAATTTATTCATTTATTTAGAGATCAATCTTAGGGTGCCTATGGAAAATTTGTTAAATACATATGATCGTAGTTTTTTCACTAAAATACCTGTATTTAATTTATTACATTTTTTCTTAAAAAAATAACACCTAAACAAAAAAAAGAAAAATAATATACATAATGGATTTGCGGCCTAATTTACCATGATTGACCACATGGGGGGCGGTGCGTAACCGTCAATGCGTTGATGTCACGTTGAGACTGATAATAAATATTTAAAAATCACAAAGATGCCTTAAGATAATATTCAAATGTGATTTTAATGCCTATAATTGGTATTTATGTTGAAAATATCCCACAGTTTTGATTGAAATAAGGACAGAGTCCCCATTTGATCAGCAGTTTGATGCATAGTAGTGAGTTTCTCCTCAAATATGTTATATATAAACCAGTGGTTTAAAAACCGGATCGGTGACTCGGATCGAGCTTTTCAAAAATCGATCCGGATCGGTGACCCGGATCGGGCTTTTCAAAAACCGATCCGGATCGGCGAATCGGCGATCCCGATCGACGAATCGGCGATTCGGATCGGAATCGGGTGAATCGGTCAGAATAAAGCTTCAAAAAAATCCGAAAAAATTATTAAAATTCATTATAAATATTGTTTTTTAGGAATTCAATAAAAAATGAGGGTACTCCATTAAGAATTTTCATGTTTTTGAATGAATATGCGAATATTGATATGTTCTTCCCCTGCATGAACCGCCATTCAACATTTAATTTACATCACACAAAAGGATAAACATAGAATTATCATGGAATAAGTATATCAATATACATGGACTACAATAAAGCATAAAATTAGTAACATACTATCTAAATTAAGATGTAAAAAGTTTAAATTAACCTGACAGTTCAAAAAGAAAAATAATCACCATATGTAGTGATAATATGTTGCGGTAGTTCATGTAGTCATATTCGTTGTTATTTGTTATTGCAAAAGGACAATAATATTTTCGTACATATCAATTACAAACATTTAGAATAATACAAAATGCAAGCTCCAAACATGGCTACAACTCAATTATCAAGAACATACAATTTTTGCATTAAAAAATTAATAATAAAAACAATTCTTCAAAGAGCCGGCTAACATCAGTCATTCCAACTAAAAAATCCATGAACAACAGATAAAAAAAATACAGTTTTGTATTGAAAATATAATAACATGCATTTTTTTGCATAAATAATCCATCAACATACAATTTTTTCAACAAAAACTTTAACAATAAAAATTTAAAATATGGTTTAATACTTCATGATAATTAAAACCTTGTCACGATTTTCACATCTTTTCGGAAAATCATCATTTTTCAAAAAGTTCGATCATGGAAAAAAAAAAAAAAAATTACAGCAAACTCAAACAATAAAAATTAAAAATTGGGTTTAAATGTTTAATACATCATGATAATCAAAACTTTATCACGATTTTCACATCTTTTCGAAAATCATCATTTTTGAAAAAATTCGATCATGGATAAAAAGAAATAAAAAAAAAAAAGTACAGCAAATTTTCAAAAAATTCGATCATGGATTAAAAAAAAAAATTAACAAATTTTCAAAAAGTTCGATCATGGATTAAAAAAAAAAAATCATAAATTTTCTAAAAAATCGATCATGGATTACAAAAAATTCGATCATGGATTACAAAAAATTCGATCATGGATTACAAAAAATTCAATCATGGATTACAAAAAATTCGATCATGGATTACAAAAAATTCGATCATGGATTACATAAAATTCGATCATGGATTACAAAAAAAAAAAAAAAACATAAAAAAACAAAAAATTCGATCGTGGATTACAAGAACAGAAAAAAACAATTCGATCATGGATTACAAAAAATTCAATCATGGGTTACAAAAAAAAAAAAAAAACAAAAAATTCGATCATGGATTACAAGTAAAAAAAACAAACATTTCGATCATGGATTACAAAAAAGTCGATCATGGATTACAGAAAATTCTATCATGGATTACAAAAAATTCGATCATGGATTACATAAAATTCGATCATGGATTACAAAAAAAAAAAAAAAAAAAATTCGATCGTGGATTACAAAAAAAGAAAAAAACATTTACATCATGGATAACAAAAAATTCAATCATAGATTACAAAAAACTCTATCATGGGTTACATAAAAAAATAAAAACAAAAAATTCGATCATGGATTACAAAAAAAAACAAACATTTCGATCATGGATTACAAAACATTCGATCATGGATTACAAAAAATTCTATCATGGGTTACAAAAATAAAAAATAAAAAATAAAATTCGATCATGGATTACAAGAAAAAAAAACAAACATTTCGATCATGGATTACAAAAAATTCGATCATGGATTACAAAAAATTCTATCATGGGCTACAAAATTTTCAAGATTTTCAAGTGTTTATTAATCTGTTCGATCTGTACTAATTTTTAAATTTTAAATTTTCTAACTGAATGTAAAAAGAGCTTTTGAAGCCAAAATAAAATTTTCGATACAAAAAAAATCTCTCTAAGTAAATTTTATAGGTGCACCTAAGCTCGACAGTATAAGGTGGCAACCTTATACAAACCTCACCTCTTTTTTTAATAATCTCAAGTTTAACCACCAAAACTCTGGATACTCGAGCTCGCCACTGTGGTAAGCCCATCTTACTCTGGCAAGTCTAGGTTGGCTCGCATGAGTAGTTAGACATTATCCTACAATCTCCGACATCCATGGCCCTAAAAAAATAATAAAAATTTTATTTATCTCTGACAGCAAAATCTGACCAAAAGACTATGAAGGAAAATTGTTTGGTGCATCATAGCCCGCACCTATTACAAAGCTACACCAAAATTAGGTCCCGTAAATAGTAGTCCTCCAAAAAAAAAGTAAAATATAAGGTTCATATATTTTCTCGATCATTTTTAGCTTTTAAAATTTATTTATTTTTATAGATTAATAATCTGCATGTTAAAAATTATATATTCCCTTAAAATTAGGACCAACTTCTATCTCAAAAATAAATCATTAACGGGCATGCATTTCTACATGTGAGTCCGTGGAGTCATCCAAGCCATGTCCTAGATAGAAAAGCTGAAGTAAATAAAAAGGAAAAAAAAAAAGCATTACTAGATTTTACCAAATGGAATGTCCTCGCCGTATGCTTGTTTACTTCAACTTTAACAACTTACCCTTTTGTTTCTCTCTTGCTTTGTAGTTCACAGTCATAAGGTCACTTTTGGAAATAGTACATCTTGTAATGTATTTTTGGATGGTCAATTTTCAAGATTTTCATGTTTTGACAGTTGCTCGACCTACATTATTTTTTAAGCTTTAAATTTTATAATTAAAGATGAAAATATATTTGAGGGTTATCGCACAGATTTCTAGTATTGAGACCAAATTTCTCGATATTATTTGAAGGTTTGCTATAATTTGATTGTTTAGAGCCTCGGCTCTATAGAAACTGCACCCTCATTATCTTTTATACTGAAGGTCACAATGTGGTTTAGATAATGGTCTCTTTGTTACAGCTTCCTGAGTTCTTCCTCTCTCCATTGTAGTTATTGTCATTGCCCCTCTCTTTCTCTCTCTCTCTTCATTTTGGATCACTAAGTAAATGTGATGCGGTAAACATCTCTCGCTCTCTCTTTCTCTATAGCCATCATGGTTGGGAGTGATTTACGTTGGATATTAAAATTTTAGTTAAAATGCCAAATGCTCCACTTATATAAAAAAATTACAAAAAAAAGTCGATCAACTTGTTATTTTATTTATTTATTTTTTTAAATTACCCCTCGATCAACTCGAATTTTGATTTTTTTTTTTTGAGTTAGTAAGGCACTGCTTTAAAGTTTAGGGCACTTCCCTCTTAACGAAAAAATTTAAAAAAATTAAAATAAAAGAAAAAATTCGGGTTGACTCAAGGGCAATTTTGAAAAAAAGGCCAGTTTACCTATCTTTTTTGTAATTTCTGTCTATAAAAGGAGTATTTTGTATTGTACCTAAAATTTTTGGATCCATACATAGATTGATTCAACTCGTTTTACACATTTCAGAGCACAACCGAATTTGAAAGATTGCAGTTTTCTTGATGGATCCTGAAAGTCTAAACGGCGATGGTGTGTTCAAAATGCATGTCATCTCTCAATTTGAATAATTAATAGCCAAATTTTGTAGTCCTCATAGACAATTTTGTGTAGCCGAATACGCTTGTACATCAATTAAGATAGCTAGTAAGGGAAAAGTTGTTGGTGAGCCAGCTTATTCACCAAACGTCCACATTAAGATGGATGTTGTAAAACACCCACCTTCTAAAATAAATATAAATATGGATGGTGTAAAAATATCTATAAAAGAATCACTTTTTAACTATTGTACTCATGATCACATCATTTTGGATTAAAAATCCATCTTTAAGATAGATTTGAGAGGGGACCTGCATATGCATCCCCTAGTAGAAGTCATATATTTACATGTAAGGAGACAATTTAATAGTGGCAAGGTTCCATAGCCCTTATAGCCAAGGTGAAGAATTACATTTTCTTTTATTCCATTGATTCATATAGGTGGTATTTCTTAGCGGATGGATCTTCACGTCAAATGTGGATGGCTTTCGATCTCTTTGAAACTGGACAATATGGTACGGGGATCGGTAAAAGATGTAGCTACATTTGGTAGGTTTTAAATCCCTGCCCGTGCACTGACAGGTTTTGCACCAGTAAGAGCAGTGGAATCAAAATGGAGGCAGTGACGCGGTGCACATGCCTCCATTGCAGCAAGCTATGTAATTTTCACCCGCAGAACGAGAAACCGTGGAGAACAAAATCGGGTTAAAACCAAAGAGGGAATAGACAGCTAAAGAAACACCCTTTTGAATCATAAATTTTTTTGAAAAAGCGCATTGCCTTCTTCCTTAAATAAAGTAGAGAGGTGATGAGGATTCAAAAGGGAAGAGGCCTCAGAAAGGACTTGCAACTTTGCGTACAAAAATAAATAAAAATAAAAAATAAATAAGAATAAATAAAAAAAGGAAGAAAGAAAGGTATAAAAACAATGAGAGTGTGATAAGCGAGCAGGATTCGCATCTTTGTATTGAAGGGTTGGTGTTTATATAGGGAAGGGAGCAAGTGTTGTGGCTTTGCCTTTGTTTTATGCAAAGCTTGCGGAATATATGGATGTGTGGGTTTTGATCATCTTGATCTCGAGATTTATGGATGTTAATATCCGGGGGTGTGAGTTTTACGTATAAAAAAAAATTAAAAAAAAAATAAATAAATAAGTAAAAGTTGGGCGCAAGTCACTAGGTATTTGAACCCTTACCGGTGGGATTTGGGCCTTTACTTTTGGGTGAGAATTGAGTCAAAGATCTCATCTACCACCAAGGCCACAAGTCATTCTCATTATTTCATACAAATAAGAATGTCCATATGGGTTTTCATAAAGAAGCCCCTTTGGTTTTTCTCTTAGCTCATGCTTATAATAATTGAGGACTTGACCCCAATGCCCTCGATCCTTCGAAAAACTTATGAAATTAGACACCATTTAGTCCAGTTGACTAAATTATCTCCAAAAATAAAATTTATTTCCATTTTTATAGATAACACAATTTTCTTAGGGAAATTTTATTTGAATATTTGTAGCTAATATTATTTATACAGGTCATTTTAACAGGTGCCGTTTGCATAAAGGGTCAACTTTAATCAAAGTAAGGTGAGCCGCTAAATCTCTAAATTGTGCAGGAACATGTAGCTCTGGAGATGAAAAGCATTGTAGCAGTCGAAAAATCTATTCGTAACATTTTTAATGAAATTTAAATCTCTAAAAGAGATACAAGTCCCAAAACTATTATGATGGTTTAAATATCCATCTCTACTTCTAATTATTAAATTTAAGGTTTTAAAAAGATGCAGATTAAACAGATCTATAAACACTTGAAAAACTAAAAAATTGACAGTAAAAAGAATTTGTTACAAAACAAACCACTTTCAGGACTAAAATTTTTTTTATTTTTTTTCACATCCACAAATCTCGAGGATGAGATGATCAAACTGAGATATATAATGGGAAAGCAAGACGCGTTGGAGGACATTCCCATTTGCTAAACGTGTGCATGGTGGGGTTGGGTTTCACATGAATACTATTTATCTTTCTTTAATTATTGTTGTCCTTCATGATCTACTTAGTGTAGAGAGAGAGAGAGTTTTGGTACATGGACCACGGTTTGCATCAAAGTTGCGATTTAAAATAAAAGTTTATATCCTCTGGCGGGAGCATAAACGGATTTTTGGATATCTAAGGTATACTTCTAGTGGAGTATTATAGGAGTGTTTGAAAAGAACTATCAATTTAGATTGGGAACTGCAGATCCAAATGAGAATGGGCTAGGGGTCATGGTGCTAACATCACTTGTATCCCAACTTAGGTCAAAGCTTTGATTCTCACATAACGCATTAAAAAACAACTAATGATTTTAAAATTGGGTAGGAGCTCGTCATCCCCACTAAATTATCAAAATAAATAAATTTGGTGATCCAAATCATTGATTGATAGTTGGAATCAACGATTCAATCAATATAGACACATATAGACACCCACACATAAACAAAACCCTCCTCCTCACCCACAACAAATTAATAATAATAATGTTATTGTATAAGGAAATATATATGCACGTAAGTACTCCCCAAAGAAAGGTAATTTTTATTATACAAGTTATTTTTGTGTAAGGAACTCACAATCATTATCGATAATTAAATGTAAATCCGGGTGACTATGGAGGTGTCATTCACTAGACAAAATTCAAAATAAAATTTCTTGAACAATGTCATATACTTTAAGTTGTTCGATTCCATATTTGATGCTAAATTTGATTGTGATCTTGTTGTACCAAAAATGAATAGACTTGTAGTATACAATCTCATTATATAAAAGTTAAACTTTCTATGCTTGCCTGTCTATAGTATAAAACTTCTACACTTCCCCCTATCCAACTGTCCATTCTAAACGGACAGCTTAGATGACCCAATCACAATGTCACCCACTATACCATTTTATTTGTAATTTTTTTTATACAAAACATTTTTGACAGAAATATTTGGGTCTATCTTCTATTGAACTCGCACCTATAAAAATATCAAAAAATATTTCCAATAAAAAAAAATAACTGAAATACCCCAAAAAGATTGAGGGGCATTTTTATCATTGTATTTTATCGACAATATTTCTTAATATTTTATTTAGGTTGGCCCCATTGAGGTGATGACATATACCAAATTTCATAGGTATATAGTCAGTAGAAAAAAATTAAAAAAAAAAATACTCCGAGGCTGCGAATCTAGATTAAATGGTTGGTGGCTCACTTGATCTAAATTGAACTGCTGGATGAAGGGAGAAGTATATATCTTTTATGCTATACGGGAAGCATAAAAACCTTTTCCTTATATAGAGCCCTCAAAGAAAAACAATGTTATCAAAAGCAAAAGAAATACTTATCAATCCTTCATCTTTTTTAATTTTCTTTTGCTTGATTTAGATCATTAATCAGGTCGATCTGATTCGAAATTGGTCGATTGCAATCCACCCTACAGATCCATACTTTCAAATGTAGAAACGAAAGCAATCAACAAAAAACAAGAAAGAATAAACAAACATAAGAAAAGATACAATCAACCACAACGCAAAGATATACGTGGTTTGACAACGTGCTTACTTCAACGGAAGAATAGAACTTCTTTACTGGCAATGGAGAATAGGGTTACAATTCGCTCTCTTCCTCACGCCTCTCTGTTTTTTATTTAATTACAAAGAGATCTGCATTTTCCCCTTAACCCTTAACTTTTGATGAACCCCCAATTGCAACGATATATATCGAATCCCATGCACGGATATATTCGAATTTATCCTCGGGGGCTGCCGCCCCCGAACCCTTGTAAGGGCCAAATCCATCAAGTCAACCTGTCAAGACAATTCCTTCGGGCCTCAAGCCATACGGACCTTCGGGCTTTTAACGACCCTTTGGAATCGTGTTTTTTACTCTACCTTGACAGATCTATTTCCTCAAAATACAAGACATCAATCATCAACATCAAACACTTATTTATAGGATCTGAATTTTTGGAATTTAACATCCTTTAATAGAAAATGATGTCTTAATATTCAAGAAAAAGGATTTAGTTAAAGAAAATCTGTTGTAAGTCCTTAGCAACTCTAAACTCAACTTTTGTAAAAAATAGCAATACAATAACTAAAAAATCAATCTATTTTTATAGCAAATTCTCGTGCGAAATTTTAAACTGAAGCCCAAAATTCTCTTGTTCAAAAGATTCGCTTTAAGTATCTATTTTTCTTGTAAGAGTAAGTGTACAATTTGCTCCCTTGAAGATGGGCAGACAGATTGTGGGGTGCACTCTAATGGATGTGAACGTGCATTCATGCCCGCATGTTAATTGTGCCAAGCTGGGCATGTGTAGATTAAAGGACACAACTGTGTTGATGCATTTGACATTTTTCTCTCAATTATTTTATGGTCCCATCTTAGCCAAGATGGTTGGCTTTTAAATAATGGAAGAAATCATTGGCTCCACCAAAAATGGGGTATCCCCTTCGTGATCTGTTAAATTGCATATACTCTTAATAAGGGAAAGGTTTAAGATAAAGAACCAACTGATCACTGCCCTTGTATTTTGTCAAGAAAACCAAAACTTTACAATAGACATGCAAACAAATACCATAAATGACTCTTCCCCACAAATCACACATAAATTGTGTCACAAAGACAAGTGAGGATTTACAATCTTAATTTTTTTGTTGGGATTATATACCATGACTATTCGTCCATTTATTTAGATGGATTTTATTATCAGATTGTATACTACGATACGGTTTATCTTTTTTTCATAAAGATCAAAATTACTACTAGCCATTAGATGTCAAATTGGATAGCATGGAGTGTCACAAAGTTAGAAGATTATTATTATTATTATTATTTCCAACTTTGAGTCTAGTTAATAATACACTCGCAAGTTATTACTACCCCATTTGAAATATGACCGATAAAAATGATTGTGACCTGTTAAGATAAATAGTCTCTTTGTATATTTTCATTTATTTATACTGGTGGATTGCCATTCATATCAGATTTAGATGGTTTTCAATTCCAATAAACCAGACGGCTGATCCGGACAACGCGGTGGGAAACGTTCGAAGGAATCCAAGCATTGACATTGTGTCCTTTTCGAATCCCCTCCAGTGCACGAACAAGTTTTACACCAGTAAGGGCAGCATTCCCACATATCAGCACAAAAGCAGAGTGGAGGACTTGACAGATTGCACCAAGATGAACGGCAGCATGTGCATGTGACACCTGCAAGAAGAGAACATATGGAGAATGAGAAATAGGTATAAAACTAAGAGATTGTATACAATGAAACCATTTACTTTTGGTACAAGGAGGTTACAATTATTTATAACCATCCGATGTGAAATCTGATAGCTTGAGTGGGCCACAAAGTTTGAAAAAAGTTATTTTGAACTTTGACCTTGGCAAATAAAATAAATGCAGCCAACAAATTTCACATCCAATAATCAAGATTAATTGTGACCATCTTGTACTAACGGTAAATGGTCTCATTATATACTTTTCCTAAAAGAGGGAATAGAGAGCTAAAAGAAATACACTTGGAATCAAAATGTTTCTTTAAACGAGGACCAGAATGGAGGATCGAAGAACATCCAAAGAGAGAGGACCGGATTTATTTTAAGCGAAAGGTCTTCTTCACATGGTACACTAAAGATGAGATGAAGATTCAAAGGGAAAGAGGACCTATTTAGTTTTAAGCACTAAGCCTTCTTCATCAGATGAAACAATAAGAACTTAGAATGAGGTTGAGGTCGTGGTGGTAGCACTACTTGAACCTCAGTTACCGGTCTAGGTTATCATTCCCACTAACGCATTCGAAAACCGCTAAATTATTTGTAAAAATGGGTAGGGGCCTATATTCCCCACTGATCTACCCAAAAAAAAAAAGAAGTAAGAACTAGTGTTGGAAAACACGACACGCTGAACATAGCCATGGGCCGAGTCCGAGTAGCGAAGTAACTCGTGCCGAGTTCCGATTTACTTGGCCCAAAAAATAAAATAAATAAATAAATAATATAAAAATATATTTCAAGTTAAAAATAGATGTTGAAAAAATGATGGTGGTATTTTAAAAATAATGAAAAAAACAAGAAAAAAAATATAAAAAAAGGAATTCATAGCCAGAAGATTTTTCAATCTTAGCCATAATGATAGAAAATATAAAATAAAAAAAATTAAATAATTTTTTATATATATTTAGTTATTTTGTTTTCCAACTAATCAGGATATTCAGCCCCGCTAGGGGTTCCAAGCCCGAGTTACTCAGGCGCGTTCAGGTTGGCTTGCCCGAGTAGTTGAACACTGTAAGAACTATTCATGTCTCCTTCGGCTTTCGCACAGTGATAGACATATTAATTTGAGTCAGGCAGTTCAACCGTTTCAACCTTCAAGTTAGTCCTGAAAGGCCCATGCAGGCTACAAAGCCTTAACATTTTTCCTTTTTTTTATCTCAATATGTTTCGTCGGTGTATGGTACAATTCCCCAACAAACTAATATCATGAAAAGCATGGTGGGATTCAAACAATGTTTTTTTCTTGTTCAAAAATTTTTTTTTTTTCCCTTAATGGTAGGGTGGGAGACCATATTTAGCAGAATAAATCAAACTTGAGCCATGTTGCTACAATCATCAATGAGTAGCTAATCAAGCCCAACCCTAATTATTAGTCAGGCCATTTTATTGACAATTGCAACACTAAATCATGTTTAAATCCCACAAATGTCTTACCAAAAAAACAACTAATCCATTCAAACTGAAACATTTTTAACCCTATTTTTGAGACAGTTAACAAAAGTTCGGCCCTAACACGAATTCACCAGGGTGCCGAGCTTGAGTCAGACTGTAGAATTTTGAATAAGATGAAAACTTGTGAAAAACCGAGAGACCCAAGCAATTCCAGGGTTTTTGCTATAGAATCTGTTCTGTCTAAGGCGAGTACTAAATTACTCAAGTGATTTCTAAAAACTGATTTGAAATACTAGGGGTTCTCATTTGCCAGAGGGTTTTTCTCATTATTTTCTATGTTCCTTTTCGCAAAGTAGATTTTCTTTCCTTTCTTTTTTTCTGGTGATGTAAAATACCTGGACCGGCCTCGGATTCCATGCCCGTCACCCCACATTCACAAACAGCTATCAACACAATCAACGTGAGAACCACTCGAAAAGCCTCCATCCTTTCCTTTCACAGTAATGCCATTCATTTTCTCTTTATTATTTTTGTCTCGGGTAGGTGATTTCGAAAGAGAAATTACATGGCAGAGTAAGAGAGAGAGACAGAGCTTAGATGGCACAAAACGTACATTTCAGTGGTCCATATTAATGGCTTGTGGTTGTGTATGCATAGAATGGGAACACAAGACCATGTACAGTTAGCATTTTTCTATCCATTATTTTGGTCTCATTCATGTCAATCAATACCATGTGGGTCTCATAACATGATTGTCCCTGGCGTTTCTTATCCACCCGAAAGATTATACAAAGGAAGTGTATATGCTGAAGGGAAAGGTTTCTATACTTCCTCAATAAAGGATAATACAAAGGTTTGGCAAAAAAAAAAAAAAGAAAAATAGTGTCGGAAAATAAAATAACAAAAACATAAACATTTACGTAGCTCGACAAGTTGCCTATGTCTACGGGGCAGTAAGTGACATTTACTCAACCACTGTAGAAGACAACACCACCACAGACTGTAACTTTAATAACCAACTAACTGCACTACCTCCCGAAGAAAAAACATATTCGGTAGTAGACATTCTTTTATCCAAGTCACTTGTAAAGTCGGCATCGACAGAACCAGTGACTTTCAAATTTATTCCACTATACCAAATACTAGCATCGCAAGTTCCCTTCAAATACCGAAGGATCCATTTCACAGTGGTCCAATGATCATGGCTAGGATTTTCCATATAACTGATCACAACTCCCATTGCTTGTACTATATCAGGTCTGGTGCTAACCATAACAAACACAAAGCTCCCTACTGCAGAAGAATATGGTACTCAAGACATCTAGGTCTTCCCTGCTTTGATGCTGGGATATTAATTCGAAGACAACCCACCATCCGGGAAGAGATCATCTCTACTTTATAGCTAAATCACTGTTCAGGAAGAGACCATCTCGATTCCATAGCTAAACCACTGTCCAAGAGGAGAACAATCAAAACTTTCTCTCTCTAAATAGGGAAATCACCCAAAATCTTCAAGGGAACGAGTCCTCTACAAGAAACCAGCATCTCAATCTACAGGAGACACATCAGTTGTGTTTCTCTCCATAAAAAGCTCTCTCTTCTCTAAGGGAGGCCAGTCGATGTTGAGGAGGCTCTGCCTCTTTCTTTAAAGGAAGCTACCTTTCTCATATGATGACCCAAATAGGGCACACAAATTCTCTGCTCTTTCATCATATTTATATAAGGTTAAGAGTTCACACCAAATAGGAAACTTCATATAGATATGGAAAATATCTCAATAGCCAAGAGATATATCCAAAGTCCTAATCCTTTTGGAAATCTATTTCCTTTAGGAAACTTATTAATATCAATCTCTATCCCACATAATATGGGATTTCCTTATGTAGGTGATTTTGGATAATCACCTTATCCAACAATCTCCACCTTGATATCAAAATCGCCTAATCACCATGCCAACTTCAAATGGATAGCTTTAAGAATTCATCTTCTTTTGCCAAATAAATTCTTTCACCAGTCTTGCTGGAAAGATTGTGCTTGCTATCATATGTCTCTACCATAATTAAAATGCTCGCATACTTTGCCATGTGTTTTTCTACAACCGAATGCATAAACACTAGCCTTGTACTGAACCATACGCTCTGATAGCACTCGTTGACGATAAAAACCAATGTTTGACAAAAATAAGAAAAAAAAAATAGTGCAAAAAAATAAAAGAACTGAAACACAAAGATTTACATGGTTCGGTAAGTTGTCTACGTCCATGGAACAACAAAATTCTCTTCCACCAATCAGAAAAACACTATGTATGCATGGAGAATACAAGGGATTATAAGTTCTCTCTCAAACCCTAAAACATGGTCTTTCTCTCTCATTAACTCCCACCCAAGGACTAAAGAACTATCCCTCTTCTTTCTGGATTTTTCCTTGCATACATTTCATGTGTATTCTTTCTCTTTTCAAGACAACTTATATAAAAAGGAACCCAAAGTCCATCACGGGAGCCTCTATGTCATTCCTACATTCTAGGTTGGGAAAATGTCTCTCATTCCCAATAGAAGTCACGTGATGCCATTCCTTATTGTAATTAGATCTCCTATATCTATGGTTTCCATTGTATTGTACATCTCATGAATTACCTCCCATAGAAGATTATGTTTGATCCCATTAATGTAGGAATACAAGATCAATTAGATCTCATTCACCGTTAGAAGTACAAGGTTTTAGAATTTTTTCATTCGGATCATGAAAATCACATGTTGTTTCTTTGGGGGGTGCTACACATTTTGTCACTTTTATTTATGATTTTTCAAAAAAAAGTGTGGACTTATATGCTAAAAAAGAAATCAGATGCCTTCTTTGTTTCCAAAAATTTAAGGCCTTGGTAGAAAATCAGAGAAGCAAGAGCATCAAGTGTCTAAAAATTGATAATGGGGAGCATTTTGTTCTGGTGAGTTTAATAATATTTATAATGAACATAGTATTGTTATGCAGTTGATAGTTCCTATAACCCCTTAGCAAATGGTATTGTTGAGAGAATGAATTGCTCCGACCAAAGTTTGGCAAAAAAAAAGGAAAGAAAAATAGTGCAAAAAATAAAAGAAAGAAAACACAAATATTTACGTGGTTCGGCAAATTGCCTACGTCCATGGGGCAGCAAAGTACTCTTCTACTAATCAGAAAAACACAATGCAAGTATGGAGAATACAAGTGATTACATGCTCTTGGACAATTTCATGTTCTTGGTCCTGACTACCATCTCACTAATTCTCATGGGTGCATTCCACCTCAACAGCTTTAGCATCTGGTTCATCTTTATTTTTCTGCATAGAATTTTCATTGAAAATAATATCTCGGCTAACTATAACCTTGTGGTCGGGAGGATCCCACAATATGTACCCCTTTTTACCATCAACATAGCTATGTAAAACACAAATTCTTGGATTTTTCACCCAACTTCTTGGAATCAAAGAATATGCATCATAGCCAAAAACATGAATGAAAGAATAATCAACAGGTTTATCTTTCCAAACCTCTTTTAGTGTCTTGTAGTCAATAGCATAACTAGGAGACCTATTGATTAGGAAACAAGCAGTACGAACAACACTGCTCTAACCTAGCAGCACTAAACATACACCTAACACGTTCCATAATGGTCATATTCATCCTCTCGGAAACACCATTTTGCTGAGGTGTTCAAAGAACACTCAACTACCTAGCAATACGAGGCTCACTACAAAAATAATCAACTTCTCCATAACTTCTCCCTCATTATCAGTTCTTAGACATTTGATGCTCATGCTTTTTTGATTTTCTACCATTGACTTAAAGTTTAAGAAACAACTAAATGCATCTGATTTCTTTTTCAGCATATAAACCCACTCTTTTATTAAAAAATCATAAATAACAGTGACAAAATATGCAGTACCCCCTATAGAAATAATAGGTGATTCCCATGTGTCTGAATGAATCAATTCAAAAAAATTCATACTTCTAGCGGTGGATAAAGCAAATCACAATTTGTTCTGCTTTCCAAACAAGCATGACTCATAAAAATCTAAATTAAAAGATTTTAAACTAGGGATAAGGTTTTTATCAAGAAGTACCTTGAGTATGCGCTCACTCATATGACCCAAAAGTACGTGTCACATCATGATAGACTACACCTTTGCAATATCGGTCTCTCCCAAAATTGTTTCACAAACAAGCCTGTGCAAATTGCTTGCTTACTCTCCTTTCGCAACTACTAGTGCTCATTTTGAAATTTTCAGACATCCTTTTTTACCTGTAAACTTAAAACTTTGCTCATCTAATTTCTCAAGGACAAGAGACTTCTTTTAAGACTCGGAACATGTCTGATATCTGGGATGGTGCAGATGTCTCCATTGAACATCTTGATTCTTACATCTCCAACTCCCACTATTTTACATGAGTCATTATTTCCCATGCAAACAGTAACTTCATTATATAGTTGGTACCTATAGAACCAATCCCTATGTGGAGTCATGTGAAGTGATGTACTTGAATCAAGTAGCAAATACTACAAAACTTTCTCCCTATCCACTGACAAAACTTCTCCATCTTCAGAAAAGTCAACATATTCTAAACGAAAATATGGGTATGGTGATTTGACTCACCAAACCCAACAATATCCACCTTGATAGCAAAATTACCATAATTGCCTTGGCAGCCTTTATTCTTAATTTTTTTCACTTGCCTACATTGTGGAATTTTCATAAACACTTTGCTTACATATTTCACCACCTCAAACCATCGATCCATCAAACTTTGTCATTCATATTTTCCTTATTGCAAAGCTTAGTCTTGTACACACCTTGTGTTGTGATACCAATTATAAAGTTCTTGGGAACCCTTAGCTTACGGAATCGGGAATCCCAAATACCGGAATCCCACCTAAGATCATATACATGATTGGCTAAACGTGAAGTAGATGAATATAATTATAAATTGAGTACGAAAAATAAATAAAACATAAAAAACACATCACCAAAACATACGATTTATGCGGTTCACACCTTAGGGCTATATCCATGACTTCGGCAAGTATAAATCTACTAGCACAATGAAGATTCCAATTTTGGGTTATAAGAGATAATACCTCTCTATAAACATGGGTAAAAAACCTTTACTGATCTTCCCTTCTAAACCCACTCTCTCAACCAAACAATACCGCTGATTAACATGTTTCCCACTGCTATACCGCTATCGGAAAGAGCCCTTGAGAGCAACTGAAAGACTCTCTCTCCAGAAGTGGAAACTTAACTAACCCAAAATCTCAAAGGAATACCTCATCTTGGAGGTTATGTCTCTCTCTCTTGGAGACACATCCAATTCTTGGAGATCTCTTCCCATAACCCCCAAAAGGTGACCCTCAAAAGGATGGGAAGAAGAAAATGAGTGTGGTGATTTAGCTATCACCAAACCTAACAAACAAAAGGTTTTTTTAGTATTTTTGGTTTTTTTTAAACCAATAGGCCATCTCAAACCCCCTTGTTGATCAATCCAGCTACAATCGAACCCTTTTAGCACCAAAAATCAGTATGTTGATAAAAACATACATTTGGGCGAGATTTTTCATAAAAATCTCTCATCGTTTTTAAGCACTTCTCGCAATGCCTCTTTAATTTCTGAACTAATTCATCTAAAATTTTATTCAGAATATAGGTCCTGGAGCTGACTAATAGAGCCATATAATAATTTTTTGCGTCAAAACCAAAATTAAGAGTCCAAGATCACAAATTCTAAGGGATTTTCTAACCAAAAATTGAAAATCTCTCTCTCATTGTTTAGCCCAGCTTCATTCTCATTTGTCACCAGTTTTCTATGACATTGATCTACGAAGCCCTAAGTTTATACCCTTTATGGACTGTATTATAAGCTTATCAACGACTTTAACAATAGAGAAGCAATAGTCGAGCAGCAGGGCTAGTGCAGCCACGAGAAGAGATTTTGGTATCGAACAAGCCAGTTTCAAGATCGTGGTGCTAGGCCTGAAGATGCACCATCTGAGGGTCGCAGGGATGCCACTGCAACACCTATTAATGACGTAAATATTGTTGGTCCAAGTGCTAGAGTTCAGGGCAGCAGCTCAACTCTCCATTGTTTCAAATGTGGGGATGCGGGTCACAAGGTAGGAGATTATAGGAAACCGAATAGTTGTCTAGATAAGAACAAGCAACTCATAATTGTGGATGAGAACCTAAATGATATTGATGGGTGTGATGATGACACAATTTACGATAATGAGCCAAAAGAGGAAGGTCTTGTCTATGGGTTGGAGAGTCCGTAGTTATTCGAAAGAGGCTACTACCGCTCAAGCAAGAAAATCAAGAGGATTGATTGAGGACCAATATTTTTCACATTTGTACCATTGGAGCAAAGGTGTACAAACTTATTATTGATGGTGGGAATTGTTACAATGTAATCTCACAAAATGCGGTCACAAAGCTTAAGCTCGACATAGAAAAGTATACCCAACCATACAAGCTCATTTGGTTCAAGAAGGGCAAAATGAGGTACGAGTTAACTTAACAACTCAAAATCTATCTTTCTAAAATTAATCATTTGATGGCTTTTAGGTGAATCCAAAAATTTCATGTTAAAAAGAAAAAAGGAAAAAAAAAAAAAAAAGAAGCTCCTAAATAGCAATTTTACTTGAGAGAGTAAATGGACAGTATACTCCGACAAGGGCATAACATATGCCCAAAAATAAATAACGTTATTTTTCATATCACACCTAAGTGCTTAGAAATTTGTAGTCTTTATCATTGTTCATTTTCTTTTATTTCTTTTTTGGAATCACCCGTCCACTGATACTAACACGATTTCTTGAATTCCATAGTTCATCAAGGAGCAATTTTCTCAAGGTTGTAAATTTATTGCACTCCATCGGGCGTACACTTTATGCGCTTGCCCTTTAAAAGATAAACAAGGAGCCCGGCCGAAAATGGGCCACTCAACTGTTTTTTCAATTGGTATATTAAATGGTGGACCCGGTTTCTATACCGCCAAGCCCGTATATGTAGAAATGTGGGCTTCTTAATAAAGATATTACGAGATGAGTTTTAGGACTTAATATTTGAGGACATGTAATCTGCAACATGGAGATTATGAATATGAAAAAAAAAAAAAAAATTTAACAATTAGAAATAACAATTTAAAAAAAAAAAACATTTGGACCTAAATGGATCACATCCATCTTTGAGATGTATGCTTTGCACTTTCTGGACCAAATATGTAGAAATGCATTCATCTTAAAGATGGATGCTTTATACTTTTTGAACTGCATTTCTACATGCATCCATCTTAAAGATGGACGCTTTACACTCTTTGGACCGCATATGTAGAAATGCAGTCCAAAAATAATGTTCCTTAAATGGTGGACCACCAAAATGTAAGTTTATGCCCGCATGTCATGGTGAATAATAATGTATGGATAGAATGGGGACCACAACGTTCTGTACAATTAACATTTTCCTCTTAATTATTTTGGTCATATGCAAATCAGTTATAATGATGTGGGTCTTACAACATGATTGGCCATTAAATTGGGCAAGCGAAGACTAGTACTACCAATAGGACTTATCCATCTGCTTTATGCAAGCAGGTTTACAAATAAAAGACCGGATTGTATAATACGAGGTTATTTATCTTTTTGACAAGTAGGTTAAAATTACTTCTAGATGTCAAATTGGAATGCTTAAGATGCTTCATAAAGTTTGACATTTTTTTTTTTAACTTTCGAAAACTTAGATTTATCATACTGGGTGTTCACCGTAACAAGAGATGATCAAGATGGGCTCGGTTTCCAATAGAGCCGAGCCCAGACGAATGTGGCTCACTCAATTGTTTGACTTTCTAACTTGTATATTAAATCGTGGACCACCAAATGTGTGTTTATGCTTGTTGTAATTGTGTATGCATGGATTGGGTACAAGTAAAATTTTCCTCTTAATTATTTTGGTCATATGTAAGTCAATAATTATGATGTACGTCTTCCAGCATGGCTGGCCATTGAACTGGGGAAGTGAAGACTTGCTCTACCAAGGCATGATGGTGTTCTATGAGGCTATTTATCTCTCTTACAAGGAGAGTAAAAGCATTTCTAGCCATTGGATGTTAAAATGGATGGTGTGGGATAACTCAAAAAGTTTGAGAAAAAAAAAATTGAACTTTTAGTCTAGTCAATGGCATATGCTCCAAGCTTCCTGAGTGAAATCCAAAAGATAAGAGTGATTGTGGCCTCCTTGTAGCAAAAGTAAATGCTCTCTTTTTATATTTTTCCTTAACGAAAAAAACCGTGTGGTTGTTAGATTTGGTGCTATCCAAAATCACCCACATAAAGAAATCTCATATTATTTGGGATTGGGATTGAGATTGATATTGATAAGTTTCTTAAAAGAAATAGAAATCCAAAATGATTATGATATCTCTTGGTTTTTGAGATATATGTAATATTTATAAGAAGTTTCCTATTTAGTGTGGATACCTAACCTTACATATATGGAATGAAAGAGGAAAGATATGTGTGCCTATTAAGATCACTATATTGGAAAAGTGGGCTTCTTTTAGAGGTAGAGGGGGGCAAAATCCTCATGTGCATGAAATGCAAGGTCTCCTCTTAGAGAGAAAAGAGCTTCTTAGAGAGTGAAACTTTGCGATGATGCCTCTTGTAGACTCTTGAAGATTGAAGGGCTAGTTTCATGTATAGAAGTGGTTACTATTAAGATTTTGAGTGATTTCCCCATTTAGTAATCGAAAGTGTCGGTTTTTCTCAAAGTTCTCTTCCTAGATAGTGGTTTAGTTGTGGAATAAATATGAGAGATCGGTAGTGTCATTTGGGAGAGCAGGTGTAAACTAATTATGCTCGACTTGATTTTGTCGTGGGTTAGAGAAGTAACTCTAGGTTAACTTTCATTAGCATAATGGATTTCAGTTTGCCGTGCCCATAGATGTAGCCCTTATGGGATAAAAAACATAAAATCTGTGTGTTCTTGAATATCTATGTTTCGTACTTTGTTTCTCATACTTTATTCAACCCATCAGGTTTAGAGCTTCTGCGCACAATAAGTTGGTATCAGAGCTCAGATTGAGGTTGTTTATAGGGTGGTAAAGGTTTTGAATGTAAAGTTCAAGTTAAAGAAAATGATGGCAAATATTATTCTTCAGTAAAAATGATGAAAGAATTTATTAGACAAAAGATGATGAATTCGTAAAACTATCCGTTGGATGTTAGCAGGGTAAAAAGATGATTTTGTTATCAAGGTGGAAATTATTGGATCTGGTGTTATCCAAAATCACCGACATAAGAAAATCCCATATTATGTAGAATTGAAATTGATATTGATAAGTTTCTTAGAAAAAATGGAAATGCAAAAAGATTAATATTCTTCGATATATTCTCTTGGTTTTTGAGATATATGTAACATCTATAGAAAATCTAAGATTCTTATAAACCTATATAAAATATAGAAGATAGACTATTTTTGGGGCTGCAAACCTAATGTTTTAGATCCATGAGTTTGGAAGTCCAATATTTGTATCTCTAGAGTTTCAAATCTTCAATCCACCTCCAATATGGCCTTATGTCAGTGCCTGAGTAATGGCCATCCCACAACCTTATTCCTTCAATACCCAAACTTAGTAGGGTACTAGGCGCGTTCCTGCCAAGTCCATGGCGAGTCATCCGGTAACCAATTTTGAAGTGGAAAAACAGCAAGCAAATGGAATTTTTTTTATTATTATTTTATTATTTTTATTTTTATTTATTTATTTAATTTTTTTGGGTTCAATAGTCAATTTCTTACCCCCAATTTGAGCAAAAGTTTCATTTGGGAGATTTTTTATTTAAAAATCTCATTGTTTTTTATCCCTAAAATCAAATCCATTTTTCACAATATATCACTAGTCAATTAAATCATCTGAAATTTTATTTAAAATGTTGGTATTGGAGCTCAATTGGGGCGTGTTTGTTTGACTTAATTTGTTAAAAGTTCTGCATTTGACGTGCAATAATTTTTATTTCTTTATGAGAGATATCTTCCAACAACTTTTCTACTTTTTTGTTAAAATATGAAAGTTAAAGTTCTTAGGGGTAGGGACTTAATCTTTCATAATGTTTTTGTCATTATTCAATCTTCACTATTAACTATTTACAACTTAATATATTATACAATATTTTGTTTATTTATTGAATAATATATTTAATATATAATATTAATAAATAAATAATAATTTATATAAATACTAAAATATATTATACTATATATTAGATAATATCAGCATAATATAAAAGAAAAATATACAATGAGGCCAATTATCTTTGGTACAAAGTAGTCACAATTGATCTTGACCATTGAATGTGAAATTAGATGTTTATATTTATTCCATTGAGCAAGCTCAAGCTTCAAAAGAAATTTTATCAAACTTTGTGACATACTCAAGATATCAAATTCCATATCGGATGGTTATAAGTACTTGTGACCTCCTTGTATTAAAGGTAAATGGTCTCATTGTATACAATCCCTAATAAATATAATATTAATATTATTAATATCATATAATATAATATTATTATAACATAATATTATATAATATCTTATTTTATAGTATTATATTATATAGTTATATTTATTTTATTCATGTAATTTGTATTTTATATAAATATACATATATATATTCTTTTATATTATATATAATATATATGGGAAAAGTTTGAAGAGAGCCTAGGCTCTAAACAATCAAATTAGAGCCTTCATCAAAAATTTCACTAGCAGAAGTTGTTTTGATGCTCAAATATCTTCAAATTAATCGTCTCGACCTCAAGATGCATGGACTTGAGAAAAGAAATAGATTTTAATTTTTGTAAATAGTGCATCCTGTAATGCAACTTTTTACCTTTTTATGAAGTTTTAACATTTATAATTAAAGATGAAAATATATTTTAAGGTTAGTAAAAAATTTCTAATATTGAAGCCACATTTCTTGACACTATTTGAAGGTAGGCTCAAATTTGATTGTTTAGAACCTCGGCTTTATACAAACCGCACCCTATATATATTTATGGAAAAAGCTTGGGTGAGCCCACTAGCCCACAGATTAGTATATATATATATATATATATATATATATATATATATATATATATATATATATATATATATATATATATATATCACGCTTGGGTGAGCCCATTTGATGCTCATGCTTTTTTTATTTTCTACCATTGACTTAAATTTTAAGAAACAACTAAACATATCTTATTTCTTTTTCAGCATATAAACCCACTCATTTCTTAAAAAAACATAAATAACAGTGACAAAATATACAGCACCCCCCCATATAAACAATAGGTGATTCCCATGTGTCAAAATGACTCAATTCCAAAAAATCCGTACTTCTAGCGATGGATAAAGCAAATCACAATTTGCTCTGCTTTTCATATGACCCAAAAGAGCTCTTGAGAGCAACCGAATGACTCTCTCTCCAGAAGTGGAAACTTAACTAACCCAAAATCTCAAAGGAATACCTCATCTTGGAGGTTATGTCTCTCTCTCTTGAAGACACATCCAATTCTTGGAGATCGCTTCCCATAACTCCCAAAGGGTGACCCTCAAAAGGATGGGTAGAAGAAAATGAGTGTGGTGATTTAGCTCCCACCAAACCTAACAAACATAAGGCTTTTTTTAGTATTTTTTGTTTTTTTTAAACCAATAGGCCATCTCAAACCGCCTTGTTGATCAATCCAGCTACAATTTAACCCTTTTAGCACCAAAAATCATTATTTTGATTAAAAGTTACATTTGGGCGAGATTTTTCATAAAAATCTCTCATCGTTTTTAAGCACTTCTCGCAATGCCGCCCTAATTTCTCAACTAATTCATTTACAATTTTATTCAGAATATAGGTCCTGGAGCTGGTTAATAAAGTCGTATAATAATTTTTTGCATCGAAAACCAAAATGAAGTGTCCAAGACAACAAATTCTAAGGGATTTTCTAACCCAAAATTGAAAATCTCTCTCTCATTGTTTAGCCAGCTGCATTCGAATTTGTCACCAGTTTCCTATGACATGGATCTATGATGCCCTAACATTTCACTCTAATCAAAACAAGCAGTCTCCTAAGATCTATTTTTGGTTCTTTGAGCCATGTTTTGGAAGTTTTATTCTCGAAGTGTTATATTATATTATATATTAGATAATATCAGCATAATATAAAAGAAAAATATACAATGAGACCAATTATCTTTGTAACAAGGTAGTCACAATTGATCTTGACCATTGAATGTGAAATTAGATGGCTATATTTATTCCATTGAGCAAGCTCAAGCTTCAAAAGAAATTTTGTCAAACTTTGTGACATACCCAAGCTATCAAATTCTATATCGGCTGGTTATAAGTACTTGTGGTAAAAGTAAATGGTCTCACTGTATGCAATCCCTAATATATATAATATTAGTACTATTAAAATCATATAATATAATTTTATTATAACATAATATTATGTAATATCTTATTTTATAGTATTATATTATATTATAAATTATATAGTTATATTTATTTTATTCATGTAATTTTTATTATATATTATAAATAATATATATGGGAAAAGTTTGCATAAAGCTTAGGCTCTAAACAATCAAATTAGAGCCTTCCTCAAAAATTTCATTAGCAGAAGTTGTTTTGATGCTCAAATATCTTCAAATTGATCGTCTCGACCTTAAGATGCATGGACTTAAGAAAAAAAATGGATTTTAATTTTTGGAAATAGCGCAAATTGTAATGCAATTTTTAACCTGATTTTGAAATTTTAACTTTTATAACTAAAAATGAAAATATATTTTAAGGTTGGTCAAAAATTTCTAATATTGAAACCGCATTTCTTGACACTATTTGAAGGTAGGCTCAAAGTTGATTGTTTAGTGCCTCGGCTCTATACACCGCACCATATATATATATATATATATATATATATATATATATGGAAAAGTCTTCTCAGTGCCTATAGGCGAAAATGAAGAGTGATTTCGCCTACCTTCATCACCGTCAAAAATTCATTGCACAGTGCCGATTGCCCGATAATGTTTCATCTGCAAATCAGAATAATTTGAAATTTTGAGCACATGTACATCTTAGTGATTCTCACCTAATAAAAATATAAAATAAAAAATTCACGAAAAATAAGTTGACCAAAATACCTTTGAAACATTTTGAGGGTATTTTTATCAATTTATTTCATGTAAAATATTTTTTTGATATTTTTCGTAGATTCATTTATTGTTTATGAACAAACATTCCAAATTTTAGGTCATTCTAATTTGTAGAAAACAAAAAACAAAAAATGAAACACTACCGGACAACCGTGACAATGCGATGAATTTTGACGGTGATGAAGGTAGGCAAAATCATTGTTCATTTTTGCCTATATGGACGATACTATAAAATTCCTATAGGATAAAATGAACAGTGATTTTTCTCTACCTTCATTATCGTCCAAAGTTCATCGCACGGTCACGATTGTCTGGTAGTGTTTTATTGTTCATTTTTTTTCTACAAATCAGCATGTTCTGAAATTTGGAGCATGCGTACATCTTAGTGAGAGAGAGAGAGAGAGAGAGAGAGAGAGAAATGACACTATGAGACCTGCTCACACCCATGCGGGTAGGACCCCAAAAAATCACCACTAAAGTTTGAATCTGAATCGATCTAACGATCACGGATGTTTAGCAGTGTTTGAATTTTAACTTAAGAATAGGAGGTGCGTAAGGATAATTAGGTGTGCATATTTAGTGCGTGAATTGATATTGATCAATTGGTTGGTTAGTTTAAGAGTGTAAATAGAATAAGATTAAATCTAAAGAGAATTTAGCTTTTCAACAATAGGAAAGCTTTGGATAAAACGTGACTTTCGATAAAACATTGCTATGAGGCAAACCATTTTAGTACGTAACATCAAGAGATAGGGATGAGAAAGAAAATAGGTTAAGAGAGAGAAAATAGGGAGGAGAGATAAAATATGAAGGTGTTTATATTCTTTTTAATCTATTTAAAGGGGGATATCCCTTCATTGTAAATCAGTAAATGAGTTAATAAAATGGTCTTGTGAAGAGATTTAGTCTGATGGAGAGATTGTTTTGGGGTGGATTCTCTTGCAGACTTTTAAGAGAGGGTATATTCTCTCACAATTTCTTGTTTTTATTGTTATTTTTTTTTGTGTTATTTTCTCCCTGCATCAATGGCCTTCGCCCCGTAAACAGCTATGAACACAAGTAGCATAAGAACCACTCTAAACCCACCCATCCTATTTCCTCACACACACAAATACAAAGAGAGAGAGAGAGTGATAGGATAGTAGAATTTGGATCTTTGTGTTGGAGGGTTGTGGTTTATACAGGGAAGGGAGGAAGCGGTTGGGTGGCTTTGACGTTGATTCATGCAAAGCATGTAGAATATGTGGATGTGGGAGTTTTGATCATTTCGACCTCGAGATCTGTGGATGTTAAGATATATATATATATATATATATATATATATATATATATATATATATATATATATATATATCTTAAAATCTATCTGTAGTTCACATCTACATTTACACATAAAACAAGTTATGTCATACAACATTATTAAAACATCTAAAAAATAAAAATAATTAAATTTTAATACTCCAAAAAATGTTACTTTGTGAATCTGAATTTTTTTAATCAAAATTTCTTATAGATCAATCCAATGTTGCATCGTAACAATATGGAAAAAAACAACAAAGTATTAGCTAATTATTAATTCAAAATATAATACCCTTATTGTGTGGTTATTGAAAAGAGTCATAATCATTCATAAAAAATACAAGCTTTCAAAACTAATAAAAGTCAATTGCTAACACATGATGAGGTACAATATAATTCATGCTATTAATGATAAAAGAGATGGACCATTAGAAATCTTATATGACACAAGGTAAAATTAGAATGGACAAGAGTAGTTGAAGAGAGATGAATATAAGTGGTTCATAGCTTGGAGAGGGACAAACCAATGGTCAACTGGCTTCGAGAGAGAGAAACCAGTGGTCTACGATTTGTAAAGTGAGGAATTAGATGAGGATGGAGAAACCTTAGAAAGTTTCGTAGTAGTTGAAATAAATTATATTTTTAGTTATAGAGACAATGACTTATGACAACCCTACTTTAACAAATAAAAATATATTTTATTTTTCAATTTTAATTCTAAACTACTTATTATGTTCTAAAATATTTGTTACTTTTAAAATAAAATATTATTCAATGAATATTGAAAGCTTCTAAAAAGAGAACTGTGGCTTTTTTAAAAAAAAGGTGTTTAAAAAATGGATACCGTAATAGACACTTAATAGAGTTGTTGTATGCATATCCAAGAGTGTCGATATGCCTGTTGACATCTTCAAAGTGTCGATCCATGATCAAACCCCAAGGTACGGGTGTCTATGTTCAATGTGCTATACTAAACTAAGAATTTACTGCTCCATCTGCATATAGAAAAGGCTGTCAAATAATGTTAACTTAAAATGTTCACTTGAATTCTAAAATGAAATTAAAGCCTGGAAGACAAATTACACGAGCCAAATTCACTTCAAATTGGGATTATTTATTATTTTATTTAGTGATAAATCACAAGATACTTTGCTAATTAAATACGACTGCAATTTTTTCAATAGAACACCTCAACTTAATCAATTAAATTGTCACCCAAGAAGATTACATCTGAGAAAAGAACGAGAAAAGTACGTAGTGGGCTCATTGCTTAGTGTACCATGTTTGTTACTCAACTTTTTCCCTCGTTTCTTTTCTTTTGCTTTTTTTTTACATTCTTCAAGTTCATCCAAATTTTGGTTCTTTTCATTTCTTTTTTTTTGTTTTCTTTTTTTTTTTTCCATTCTTCAAGTTTATCCAATTTTTTGTTCGTTCTCCATCTTCTCTCTGTGTTATTTCTCTAGCATCTCGGTTTGCTTTTTGCCTAGAGAACTCAAATGTTTCTCCCATCTTTTTTTTTTTTTCTTTTTCCTTTTTTTTTTCAAGAATTCAAATTTCACTGCATTTGTCCTTATGGGTGGATGGACTTAGTGCCTAATTTCGAATATGATCAAAGGGGTTTAAGTCATTTTGATACTTCCTAAAGACTCTCTCTCTCTCAAACCCTGAAAAAATATGTTTCCATGGTGCATGGAATAGTTTCCCAAGTAACTAATAATCTAACACCCGTGACCTCCAGAAAACAACTAATCCCTTCAAAAGAAAAATCATAACCATTTTTCGAAAAAGTGTTTAAAAAGTTGGACTAGGGTTCCAAGTTCCGACTAGTTATGCCTCTGAGCCCAGGACTCCTCAGTCCACACACAACTTCCACATGAGAGAGGAGAGCTTTATTAAGAGAAAAAATTATGAAAATTTGGGAGACTCACGTAATTTTTTAACTTGTCGATACCAAATAGTTTACATAAGGCTTGGATGATTATGAAGTGATTTTTTAACTTGGGGCAAGTCTTGATTCTTTAGACACTTCTGCAAAACGTGCAAATACTATTTTTCCTTTTGTCTTTGCATTGCAACTCACAAAGCATATATTTTTGTCTGTTTCAAGCGACAGAAAAGCGGCAAAATATACATTTATATAAGTCTTTTGGTTGGGTAGAAATTCTCTAGCAAGTTATCAACCCTCCATCCGCGGTAGAAGGTTTTGTGGGAACAATTTTATATTTCAGATATCAGGATACATTATTTATGAAAAAATAAAAAAAAATAAAAAATAAAATATAAGGGGGAACGTGTGGATAGGCAAGAAGATAACGGGACATCAAAGCATCTATAGAACGAGCAGAAATCGATCAAGAGAGAGACAGAGGGAGAATCGCATAACCAAGCACAAGGGGAAGATGGCCGGAAGGCCAGATTCACATAACCGTTGGGCCCAAATGCGATAGAAGAGTTAGATTGTCTATAGCCGGAATCTATTGAAGGGAGCACCTAGTCTCATCTCATTCTGTGTCTACGTCCGTGTCTCATCAGCGCTCATGCGCCAGGTGCAAGTCGAGCAAGAACGAGATACGAAGGGTTGCACTTCACCTCATAGCTTTCCAATGTATTTGGATGTGTTAATATTTTCTTTTTTTCTTTTTAAATTTAGTGGGGTATACACACCCCTACTTGGTTTTTAAATGGTTAGGTTTTCGAAGCTGTGAGTGGGATTCGAGAGCACGATGTACCACTAAGAGACGTGCATGCTAGCACCACAAATGGAACCATGGTGTGTTAAACGTGTTTCATTCGGGTCCGTTTTCACGTGATAGCGGCGTCTTTCCCCCTTTATTTATTTTGAGCACACATATTATGCTCCCATAGGGGCACGTTGTGTTATTTCTCCTTCGCCTAGAGATCTAAGAATTTTTTTGATTTGAAACTCTAAAAACAACCTAAGAATTACTAGATGATTACTTTAGAAGGAAAAAAAAAAACTTCACTTTGAGTTTTCTAACACTAAAACCTCAGTATTCAAAAAATTGGTCAGTCCATGTTCAATCTTGAGATATTATTTTATCACGTGCATAAAGAATGCAAATTAGAATATTTTTTAAATTTATTGAGGCTGGTATATGGATCAAAGAGGTGATATCCCCAAAATTGGCGGTCCTAAAGTTATCCCTAGATTGGGTTTTGCCTTAAGGGGTAAACAGACAATATACTCCTATAGGAGTATAAATCTTTTTACAATTACCTTTGTCAACGGTCATACGGTCCCCCGGAAAATGTGTTGGGCTCTACGGCGAGAATCGTTTGGGTTCGAGCCACTAAAGGGACCACAGTTTCCGATGGTGTTTTTTTGTTTTCATTTCACAAATTTAGAAATTTTTTACAAATTTAGAAAACAAAAAAATTAATAGCATGTCAAAATATATGTGGCTTTAAAAGTATTAAGAGCATGTATAAACTATGACTATAGTGATACTATATTCTAGTTGGAGTATGGCCCATGTAAGACTAGAGAGTATGCTTCCTACAGTCTGTTGACTCACCCACCTTTAGCCCTAATTATAAGGCACAACTATCAAAGCTTTGTAGGCTTAGCCTTTGTTGAGGCCAAAGAGATTTCGAGGGTTGATTAGCTAGGCAGATGCCGGTCTTTTGTGTGTTATTATTGGCTTGTGAGGGTTAGGGGCAAATCCTCAATATCATCAATACTCCTACAAATTTACAAAATAGTAATTTTTTTTGTACAAATATTGGAAATAATAAAATTAATAGCTTGTCTTATCCATGTTGGGATATGTGGCTTTAACGTCCTTGAGAGCATGTAAAGACAATGGCTATACTATAGTGACACTATACTCATGTAGAAATGTGGTCCATATGAGGGACATACTTTGTAGTGCCTTTTGACTCACCGGGCTGGGCAGTCTAAGCTTAAACATGGAGTCCAAAACTCTTTAGACTTGAGCATTAGGTACAATCACGTAGTTTGCTCTCTTCCTCTATACATGGAGACAATTGAAGCCGAATTAATTCAACAACAACTCTATGGGGCCTAATTTTCTTTTGTTACTCTAATGCAAATTTCATCTAGGAGCTTTTTGGCTCCAGGGACACCATTGTCATTGTCAGGATCATTTTGGTCATCATGGTATATTTATGATTGTTTCTTTGTTTTGATCACCACGGCGCTTTCGCCATCATCTCTTTGCTTTGACCCTAGGATGAGTTTGTAATTACGTCTTTGTTAGTTTTGTCATTTTGGGAGTTGTCAAGGCCTAAAATATTTTAGTTTAGAGATAGATAATTTATTGTGTGAAAGCTTCCATTTTTGGTGTAGAGAAAGATTATTTATTGTGTAAATTCATATGTTCGTAAAACCAGCCGATCTAACCGGTAACCACCCGGTTAGATTGAAACCGATCAGTTTTGGGCGATTTTGGTGATCAACCGATATTTTAAACTTTAGATACAATACTACTTCAAATTGATAATAGATGTATTAGAATTCAAATTCATTTCATCATTGATTCACCACGGGAATCGAATTTGAAACAAGTCCTTTATTAACCAATAAACCATATACTACTTAGTAGACAAAAAGAAGGGCCTATATTATACATAACTTAAGTTATTCTTCATTTTATTTTTAAAAAAAGAGTTGGTCAAGATTTTAATATTCTTTACCTTAAGGTAAAAAATAACTTTTTTTTTGTCAATGACACTTTTTTTATTTTCCCATCTTTTTCAGAAAATTTTAAAAATACCCCTAAGCACAAATCGATTCATTAAAATCCATATTTTTATTAATTTTCAACTTCATTTGAATGTGTTTTGTTTTAATCGCATTCTTCATATACTTTTCATATTTTAATAGATTTTTTTTTTGGTATCTTTTTCATTTTTTTAGCACATTTTATCATTCGAGATTTGTCCGGTTAGAACGGTTGAATCAACCAGTTTACCTGTTAGGTTGGTTAAATGGCTTCCGAGCCCATATTTAGTTAACCGTTCCGGTTCGATTTTGTGAACACTAGTATGAATGCTTCCATGAGTCCAACATTTAAAGAACATTTACAGATGTGTTGTTTCATTGCATGGAAAATTGGGTGCATGAAGGTTGCATGCAAGCAAGTTACAGTATGGGAAATGGGGCTAAGGGGTAATCCAGTCATTTATGTGCTTTGTTTGGGATATTTGGGTCATTTTTAAGCTCAAGCAAGTGGAAATTTATAAATGGACCATTACTGTAACAATTAGCCAGGTTTCTTGATAATTTGATAATGAAAAAGAACGCTTCCTTCTCCTCCTTGGTGTAGAGAGAAATAAAGGGAGTTCCCATCCTTGTGTAATGCGAGTACCATGAGTTAGAGGGCCATCTACTTGATGTACTAGCAAGAATTAGGGGTTGAAAACTGTTCTCTCTCTATTCTCTTGATCGAGATCAATTAAGACAGGTCGTCCTCCCACAATCAGCATGAGATCTATACTTTTGGTGCTGGTTTTGCACCAAACAGTTGGATATGTTATAAATGAGCTTGCCATGTTCAAGTTCAGGTCCTTACTTGGTTAGTTTGAATAATTATAAATCAATAAATTTTTGTGGAGTAATCTCAGACAATGTTTGCATAGCCAAATACACTCAATGCATCAAATTTCTTAGCTAATAAAAGTCATAAATTAGAAATTAAAAAAAATAGTTATTCTTCGGCCTCACGGCAAGGTATTTAACGCCCAAAAATGCTCATATATAGGAGTTAAGGTCCATTCATTTAGATAGGCCGTACAAAAAAACACCAAATCACACCCTAATAACCGATAATGGTTTTCATTATCGCTAACAGCATTTTATTAATACTGAAACCAAACAAACTTCTGATCTAGTTGAGAAAACGGGTAAAGCCCTGTCCTCCCCATATATCCATGGACAAACAGTGGCCAGAAGCCAAGTGAAGAGTCACATTTTTATTTATGCGGGTCATACACGATGATGACCCTTCCATTTATGTAAGTAGGTTTTAGATAATTAGTTGATGGACCTTCACTTCAAATTGAGCTGGCTTTCAAACCCTTTAACAGCAAAGCCTGAAGCCGGACAATTTGGTGGGGAATAGTTGTAGGTATCCTTGCATAGACATTTGTTGGAGTTGGAATCCCCTTCGGTGCAATCACAGTTTTTGCACCAGATGGGACAGCTGTACCACACGTCCGAGCAGCTACAAATTGGGGGACATGACAGCAAGCAGATGCCCTCATTGCAGCATGGGCTGCAAGTCCCTGCCATCACCACCACCACCACCACCCAAAAAATAAAAAGAAAAAAGGTTTAAGAAAATAAAGTGAGTGGAGTACTAAGAAATAAAAGAGCTATGCACCAAAGAAAGAGAGAGAATGAAGATTCAAAAGTTGAAGAGGGCTTGTTAGTTTTAAGGCTAAAGCCTTCATCACTAGCCAAAGCTAGTAATATATTATTTGGTAGCAGTCATTGTTTAGTCGATCGATGCCGAAACGGAATACCATTTCGTGGAAAATGCCATTCGATGGTGCACCGTTTGCATCATCTGTAAATGGGGTTGAGACCCCCTTATTCATAAATTATCAGGAACAATGGTAAAACACTGTAAAAACAATTTATCCATTGTTTGCCGGCTATAAATACTTTGTATTCCAGCACCAAAACTAAATTACCATATTTGAAAAATAAGAATCCCTATTTTCTGTTTTTCCTATCTCCCGAAGGAGAACTTTCTACCTGCTTATGAAAACTTACGAAAGTTGGGATTGGTTTCCATGCCCTTCGCCCCGTAATCAGAAACACCAATGAACACAAATAGAAGCATCACAACAACTCTAAACCCACCCATTCTGTTTCCTCACACACACACACAAGAAACAGGGTTTGCAACTTGTATTGGAGGGTTGGGCTTTTATAGAGGGAAGCGAGGGCGCGTTGGGTGCCTTTCCCTTTGTTTTTTTTTTTTTTTGCGCGAGGCATGTGGATATATGTGGAAATGTTGCTTTTGGAGTACATTTCCTTATCGTAAACGTGTGGATTTTCATGGTTAGGTTCAATGAATGCCAATGCCATTTATCTTTAATTATTGCTGTCCTATATTTTATATATATATATATATGGTAAGCTTTTTATGCTTACCACTAGCATCAATTTTAAATAATTAAAATACGACGCACTCGCGTCAATTTTAAATAATTAAAGTAAGATAAGCGCCAGTATTCAAAAGTAAGAGTGGCTTTGATTTGACACCTGGTTATAAAATTTGAAGCGTCTCAAAAACATACAAATCTTGTATAAATATTTCAAACGTAATGACACAGATATTTTTCTATATTAATGTGAATAAGATCTTAAAAGATCACTATTAAATTTGATGTAGATCTTCAGAAAAGTTATCACATGGGTGTTAGATTTAACTTTTTTCTAGATATATATTAAATTTGATAGTTATCATTTGGGGTCCTACTCACAAAAATGTAAGAAGGTCTCATAGGATCATTACTCATATTTCAAAATCATAAAAATGGCCGTCTTAAAATTTTTTTACAAGAACGTTAGTTTAAAAACTTGAATCTTTTTTTTTTCTTTTTTAATATAAATATATTTTCATGTGGGAATGATCCATTGGATGGTTTTCCAATATCAAAACAATTTTTCCATGTGAGTTTTAGTTGCATTTTAATTTTATAATATAAGGTTGATGTCTTATATAAATTTTTTTTCCATATAAAAAAAAGGGTCTCAAAGAACAATGCTCAATCAAAATGTTTATTTAAATTCTAAAATGAAAATAAGGACATGCAGACAAAATCGAATGGGAAAAATTCACTTCAAAATGAGACAATTTATTCATTTATTTAGAGATCAATCTTAGGGTGCCTATGGATAATTTGTTAAATACATATGATCGCAGTTTTTTCAATAAAATACCTGTATTTAATTTATTACATTTTTTCTTGGAAAAATAACATCTAAACAAAGAAAAGAAAAATAATATACGTAATGGATTTGCGGCCTAATTTACCATGCTTGACCACATGGGGGCCGGTGCGTAACCGTCAATGCGTTGATGTCACGTTGAGACTGATAAAAAATATTTAAAAATCACAAAGATGCCTTAAGATAATATTCAAATGTGATTTTAATGCCTATAATTGGTATTTATTTTGAAAATATCCTACAGTTTTGATTGAAATAAGGACAGAGTCCCTATTTGATCAGCAGTTTGATGCATAGTAGTGAGTTTCTCCTCAAATATGTTTTATATAAACATTAGGGGTGGGAATCGGGTCGCGTCAAGCAGCTGACAAGCTGACCCGTACCTGGTATGGGTCCCAGTAGGTCAGGTCCATAGAGGTCGGGGTTAACTCTCTGACTTGGATCCTGTCTGGTTGGGTCGGGTTGAGGTTACGTCCATATCTGACTTGGACCCAATACATATTTCAAATAAATTCTTTATTTTAATTTTTTATAATTTTTAATTCTTTTTTAAAGAAAAAGTTTGCATAAGGTTGCAACCTTATACTGTTGAGGAAAGGTGCAGCTCAAAAATCTTGCAGTGGAGAGTGTTCCCTCATAGTAGAACCCTCCAACGGATCGTCTAGACCTTGAGATGAAAGGACATGAAGAAAAAAAATGATATCCAAGTTAAAAAAATAGTACATCTAGTAAAAAGTCATCTGGACAGTCTCTTTTCAAGGATTTTCAAGTGTTTATTAATCTGCTTGATCTGTACTAATTTTAAATTTTAAATTTTTTAACTGAATTTAAAAAGAGCTTTTGAAGCCAAAATAAGATTTTCGATACCAAAGATATCTCTAAGTAAATTTTATAGGTGCACCTAAGCTCTACAGTATAAGGAAGCAACCTTATACAAACCTCACCTTTTTTTTTAATATTCTCAAGTTTAACCACCAAAACTTGGGATACTCGAGCTCGCCACTGTGGTAAGCCCATCTTACACTGGCAAGTCTAGGTTGGCTCGCATGAGTAGTTAGACATTATCCTACAATCTCTGACATCCATGGCCCTAAGAAAATAATAAAAATTTTATTTATCCCTGACAGCAAAATCTGACCAAAAGACTCTTGAAGGAAAATTGTTTGGTGCATCATAGCCCGCACCTATTACAAAGCTACACCAAAATTAGGTACCGTAAATAGTAGTCCTCCAAAAAAAAGTAAAATCAAAGGTTCATATATTTTCTCTAAACAATATTATTTTTAGCTTTTAAAATTTATTTATTTTTATAGACTAATAATCTACATGTTAAAAATTATATATTCCAGTAAAATTAGGACCAACTTCTATCTCAAAAATAAATCATTAACGGGCATGCATTTCTACATGTGAGTCCGTGGAGTCATCCAAGCCGTGTCCTCGATAGAAAAGCTGAAGTAAATAAAAAGGAAGAAAAAAGCATTACTAGATTCTACCAAATGGAATGTCCTCGCCGTATGCTCGTTTACTTCAACTTTAACAACTTACCCTTTTTTTTCTCTTACTTTGTAGTTCACTGTCTTAAGGCCACTTTTGGAAATAGTACTTGTAATGCAGTTTGGATGGTCAATTTTCAAGATTTTTATGTTTTGACAGTTGCTCGACCTACATTATTTTTGAAGCTTTAAATTTTATAATTAAAGATGAAAATATATTTGAAGGCTATCACACAGATTTCTAGTATTGAGACCATATTTCTCGATACTATTTGAAGGTTTGCTGTAATTTGATTGTTTAGAGCCTCGGCTCTATATAAACCGCACCCTCATTATCTTTTATACTGAAGGTCACAATGTGGTTTAGATAATGGTCTCTTTGTGACAGCTTCCTTAGTGCTCTTCCTCTCTCCATTGTAGTTATTGTCATTGCCCCTCTCTCTCTCTGTTCATTTTTTATCACTAAGCAAATGTGATGCGGTAAACATCTCTCGCTCTCTCTTTCTCTATAGCCATCATGATTGGGAGTGATTTACATTGGGAGATTAAAATTTTAGTTAAAATGTCAAATGCTCCACTTATATAAAAAAATTATAAAGAAAGTCGATCAACTTGTTATTTATTTTATTTTATTTTTTAAATTACCCCTCGATCAACTTGAATTTTGATTTTTTTTTAGTTAGTAAGGCACTGCTTTAAAGTTTAGGGCACTTCCCTCTTAACGAAAAAATTAAAATAAAAAATAAAATTCGAGATGACTCAAGGGCAATTTTGAAAAAAAGGCCAGTTGACTTATCTTCTTTGTAATTTCTGTCTATAAAAAGAGTATTTTGTATTTTACCTAAAATTTTTGGATCCATACATAGATCACTCCATGATTGATTCAACATTGATTCAACTCGTTTTACACATTTCAGAGCACAACCGAATTTGAAAGATTGTAGTTTTCTTGATGGATCCTGAGTCTAAACGGCGATAGTGTGTTCAAAATGCACGTCATCTCTCAATTTGAATAATTAATAGCCAAATTTTGTAGTCCTCATAGACAATTTTGTGTAGCCGAATACGCTTGTACATCAATTAAGATAGCTAGTAAGGGAAAAGTCGTTGGTGAGCCAGCTGATTCACCAGATGGATGTTGTAAAACAGCCACCTTCTAAAATAAATATAAATATGGATGGTGTAGAAATATCTATAAAATAATCACTTTTTAACTGTTGAAAAAAATCCACCTTTAAGATAGATTTGAGAGGGGACCTGCATATGCATCCCCCAGTAGAAGTCATATATTTACATGTAAGGAGACACAATTTAATAGTGGCAAGGTTCCATAGCCCTTCTAGCCAAGGTGAAGAATTACATTTTCTTTTATTGTGGTCACCTTTCCATTGATTCATATAGGTGGTATTTCTTAGCGGATGGATCTTCACATCAAATGTAGATGGCTTTCGATCTCTTTGAAACGGGACAATATGGTATGGGATCAGTAAAAGATGCGGTTACATTTGGTAGGTTTGAAGTCCCGGTCCGTGCACTAACAGGTTTCGCACCAGTAGGAGCAGTGGAATCAAAATGGGGGCAGTGACGCGGTGCACATGCCTCCATTGCAGCAAGGTATGTAATTTTCACCCGCACAACGAGAAACCATGGAGAACAAAATCGGGTTAAAACCAAAGAGGGAATAGAGAGCTAAAGAAGCATCCTTTGAATCATAAATTTTTTTGAAAAAGCGTATTGCCTTTTTCCTTAAATAAAGTAGAGATGTGATGAGGATTCAAAAGGAAAGAGGCTTCCGAAAGGACTCGAATCTTTGCGTACAAAAACAAAAAAACAAAAAAAAAAACAAAGAAAGAAAAGAAAAAAAAAGAAAAGAAAGAAAAAAAAGAAGGTATAAACACAACGAGAGAAAGAGTGTGATAAGGGAGCAAGTGTCGGGTGGCTCTGCCTTTGTTTTATGCAAAGCATGTGAAATATGTGGATGTGTGAGTTTTGATCATCTTGACCTCTAGATTTGTGGATGTTAATATTCGGGAGTGTGATGTTTACTAAAAATAATAATAATAAAAAAAAAAAAAAAAAGTAAAAAGTAGGCAAGTCAGTAGGGATTTGAACCCTTTCTTGTTGGTGGGATTTGGGCCTTTACTTTTGGGTGAGAATTGAGTGAAATATATCATCTACCACCAAAACCTATAGCCATTCTCATTATTTCATACAAACAAGAATGTCCATATGGGTTTTCATAAAGAAGCCCCTTGGTTTTTCTCTTAGCTCATGCATATAATAATTGAGGACTTGACCCCAATGCCCTCGATCCTTCGAAAAACTTATGAAATTAGACACCGTTTAGTCCAGTTGACTAAATTATCTCCAAAAATAAAAATTTATTTCCATTTTTATAGATAACTCAATATTCCTTAGGGAAATTTTGGTTGAATATTTGTAGCTAATATTATTTATACAAGTCATTTTAACAGGTGTCGTTTGTATAAAGGGTCAACTTTAATCAAAGTAAGGTGAGCCGCTAAATCTCTAAATTGTGCAGGAACATGTAGCTCTGGAGATGAAAAGCATTGTAGCAGTCTAAAAATCTATTCGTAACATTTTTAATGAAATTTAAATCTCTAAAAGAGATACAAGTCCCAAAACTATTATGATGGTTTAAATATCCATCTCTACTTCTAATTATGAAATTTAAAGTTTTAAAAAGATGCAGATTAAACAGATCCATAAACACTTGAAAAACTAAAAAATTGACAGTACAATGAACTTGTTACAAAGCAAACCACTTTCAGGACTAAATTTTTATTTATTTATTTTTCACATCCATAAATCTCGAGGATGAAATGATCAAACTGAGTTATATAATGGGAAAGCAAGAGGCGTTGGAGGACATTCCCATTTGCTAAACGTGTGCTTGGTGGGGTTGGGTTTCACATGAATACTATTTATCTTTTTTTAATTATTGTTGTCCTTCATGATGTACGTGTAGAGAGAGAGAGTTTTGTTACATGGACCGTGGTTTGTATCAAAGTTACGATTTAAAAAATAAAAATATATAATCTGAAGATTTTTCAATCTTTGCTATAATGATAAAAAATATAACAATAAATAATTTCAATAATTTTTTATTATATATATATATATATTTATTTATTTTGTTTTCCAACTAATTAAGATATTCAGCCCCGTTAGTGGTTGAACCACTCGAAAAGCCTCCATCCTTTCCTTTCAACACACACACCAAGAAAGAGAGAGAGAGAATGAGTAGGCTGTGCAGCATATGGTTGCCCTGGCAGCGTAGAGGAGCCCATCATAGTTGAGGGTATATTCCCACGTGTTAAAGGTGGTGTCTGTACCATGTGGGGGTTGGTTTCACAGTAATGCCATTCATTTTCTCTTTATTATTTTTGTCCTGAGTAGGTGATTTAGAAAGAGAAATTACATGGCAGAGTAAGAGAGAGAGAGAGACAGATTAGATGGCCCAACTACTCACCCACGACATGCCGGTACAAAACTTACATTTCAGTGGTCCATATTAATGGCTTGTGGTATTTCAGTGGTCCATATTAATGGCTTGTGGTTGTGTATGCATAGAATGGGAACATAAGACAATGTATAGATGACATTTTTCTATTCATTATTTTGGTCTCATTCATGTCAATCAATACCATGTGGGTCTCATAACATGATTTTCCCTGGCGTTTCTTATCCGCCCGAAAGATTATCCAAAGGAAGTGTATATACTAAAGGGAAATGTTTCTATACTTCCTCAATAAAAGATAAAACAAAGGTTTGGCAAAAATAAAAGAAAGAAAAATAGTGTCGGAAAATAAAATAACAAAAACATAAATATTTACGTAGTTCGACAAGTTGCCTATGTCTACGAGGCAGTAAGTGACATTTACTCAACCACTGTAGAAGACAACACCACCGCTGACTGTAACCTTAATAACCAACTAACTTCACTACCTCCCAAAGAAAAAACATATTCGGTAGTAGACATTCTTTTATCCAAGTCAAGTGTAAAGTCGGCATCGACATAACCAGTGACTTTCAAATTTATTCCACTATAACAAATACCAGCATCGCAAGTTCCCTTCAAATACCGAAGGATCCATTTCACAGTGGTCCAGTGATCATGGCTAGGATTTTCCATGTAACTGATCACAACTCCCATTGCTTGTACTATATCAGGTCTGGTGCTAACCATAACAAACATGAAGGTCCCTACTGCAGAAGAATATGGTACTCAAGACATCTAGGTCTTCCCTGCTTTGATGCTAGGATATTAATTCGAAGACAACCCACCATCTGGGAAGAGATCATCTCTATTCTACAGCTAAATCACTGTCCAGGAAGATACCATCTCGATTCCATAGCTAAACCACTGTCCAAGAGGAGAACCTTAAGAACAATCGAATAGGAAAATCACCCAAACTCTTCAAGGGAACGAATCCTCTACAAGAAACCAGCATCTCAATCTACAGGAGACACATCTGTGGCGTTTCTCTCCATAAAAAGCTCTCTCTTCTCTAAGGGAGGCCTGTCGATGTTGAGGAGGCTCTGCCTCTTTCCTTAAAGGAAGCTACCTTTCTCATATGATGACCCAAATAAGGCATACAAATTCTCTGCTCTTTCATCATATTTATATAAGGTTAAGAGTTCACACCAAATAGGAAACTTCATATAGGTATGGCAAATATCTCAATAACCAAGAGATATATCCAAAGTCCTAATCCTTTTGGAAATTTATTTCCTTTAGGAAACTTATTAATATCAATCTCTATCCCACATAATATGGGATTTCCTTATGTAGGTGATTTTGGATAATCACCTTATCCAACAATCTCCACCTTGATATCAAAATCGCCTAATCACCATGCCAACTTCCAATGGAAAGCTTTAAGAATTCATCTTCTTTTGCTAAATAAATTCTTTCACCAATCTTGCTGGAAAGATTGTGCTTGCTATCATATGTCTCCACCATAATTAAAATGCTCGCCTAGTTTGCCATGTGTTTTTCTACAACCGAATGCATAAACACTAGCCTTGTACTGAACCATACGCTCTGATAGCACTCGTTGAAGATAAAAACCAATGTTTGACAAAAATAAGAAAAAAATAAAAGAGTGCAAAAAAATAAAAGAATTGAAACACAAAGATTTACATGGTTCGGTAAGTTGTCTACGCCCATGGAACAACAAAATTCTCTTCCACTAATCAGAAAAACACTATGTATGCATGGAGAATACAAGGGATTACAAGTTCTCTCTCAAACCCTAAAATATGGTCTTTCTCTCTCATTAACACCCACTCAAGGACTAAAGAACTATCCCTCTTCTTTCTGGATTTTTCCTTGCATACATTTCACGTGTATTCTCTCTCTTTTCAAGACAACTTATATAAAAAGGAACCCAAAGGCCATCACGTGAGCCTCTATGTCATTCCTACATTCTAGGTTGGGAAAAGGTCTCTCATTCCCAATAGAAGTCACGTGATGCCTTTCCTTATTGTAATTAGATCTCCTATATCTATGGGTTCCTTTGTACTGTACATCTCATGAAATTACCTCCCATAGAAGATTATGTTTGATCCCATTAATGTAGGAATACAAGATCAATTAGATCTCATTCACCGTTAGAAGTACAAGGTTTTAGAACTTTTTCATTCGGATACATGAAAATCACATGTTGTTTCTTTGGGGGGTGCTGCACATTTTGTCACTTTTATTTATGATTGTTCAAAAAAAAGTGTGGACTTATATGCTAAAAAAGAAATCAGATGCCTTCATTGTTTCCAAAAATTTAAGGCCTTGGTAGAATATTAGAAAAGCAAGAGCATCAAGTGTCTAAAAACTGATAATGAGGGAGCATTTTTGTCACACCCCAAGAATTTACAATACTGATATTCCTGAGATGTGACAGACAAAACATATATACATCTATTGATAGGACAAATTTACAGTGGCGAGGTCTTACAAAGTAAATAAAGAAAGCTAGTACAACAACAGTATCTTCCAAGGTTGATCTTGACTAGCACTCAAAATGAATTCGCAGTTATCTTGAAAAATGTTTACCATAGTTTGATGAGTTTGGCTACTCAGTAAGTGATCATCATAATCCTAAAAATAATCATGATTGAAATATATCAATATTTTCCAAAATGAGATCTATTAACAAAAATGCATCAACAGTTCGCTTTCAATAAATGCACAATTAAGTATAATCCGAGTAATTGAAATGCTTATAACACTTTTAACGGCATTACATAATTCAAAGGATTTCACAAAATACCCTACTGGCGTCCCAAGTAGGTCACCTATATACCCCATCAGCGTCCTGATGGGTCCACTTAATCCCTATCGGCGTCCCAGATAGGTCCACTTAATCCCTACAGGTCCACTTCTACCTCACCGGCATACAGGATGAGTCCACTTAATCCCTACCGGCGTCCCACATAGGTCCACTTATACCTCACCGGCGAACCGGATGAGTCCACTTGCATACTTAAATTATCTCTTTAAACATTCGAAAGCAGCAATATCATGTACTCAACATATCACTGAAACCATTAATACGAATTTCACTTAAACCATTAATAACAGTCACTCTCTATAACATTTCCAAAATAACCAATCAAATATTTTGGCCTCAAATTTAGAAAGGTAGCAGTTTGTAAAGGCATTCTAGCTTAATTGCCAATTTAATATGTATAGAAAAACTCTTATAAAAATTCAAGAATACGGAATTATCACAATTTATGGGATATCAATCCACAAATAAACATTTCACAACAATACTATAATCAATTGCAAAAATGTCAATTTTTAAATAATAAGGCAGTCATTTGCACATGAATTTTTCAATGTCTAAATATTCAAAACAGTAGAAAGAAATATCACAATTTTACTAAAAGCAGAAATATCACACTTATTTCTAACAATAGACAAGAAAAATAAATAAATTTATTTTTCTAATTTACAGCATTCAAAATTGCTAACATAGATAAAATATCACAATTTTTATTAAAAAGATTATTTTTCAAGATAATGAGATCACGTGCGCATAAAATTTATCGCACCTAAAATTCATGATAATAAGCAGAAATAATTATTTCATTTTATTTTTAAAAAGTATGGATTATTTTTTGAGACAATGAGGTCACTTACACATAAAACTGATAAAATAAAGATCCTAGACCGAAATATCACTATTTATTAAAAATAGACTATTTTTCAGGAAGACGATGTCACTTACCTAAAATATTTGAGAGGGAGCTTCCGATAAAAATTCGGCTAGGGAGAGGAGCTCACTGTGTTTCGACCAGAAAGGGAAAGATTTCAAAAGTTTTCTAGGGTGGGAGTCCTCACCTCTCGTATTTAAACTCTTACGACACCTTATTATAATATTTTATTAAGTGACACCTTATAAACGAGGTCTAACCGTTACAATACCCCTTATATGCTTAAAGCCCACGTCCACTTGACGTGGCAAGGCAGGAGCAAACAAAAGAAACTTAACCAAAAGATTTTGAAAACAGTGATGGTCCCTAAGGACCATCATGCTCATATAGACCATCACTTATTAAGAGTTTCTTTCCTTCTTTTTATTTTTATTTTTTTCCTTTTTTTTAAAAAATTTTAGAATTATTACATTCTTCCCCCCTTAAAGAAATTTAGTCCTCTAAATTTGTGTACCTGATTACTGAAAAAGATAGGGATATTTTTTTTTTTTTTTTTTTTTTCTCATGTTCTTTCAACTTCATTATTATTTTAAGTACATTTTTTTAAAAAAAAATTTCTTAATAATCTTAAACCTATTGCTCTGATACCATAATTGTCACACCCCAAGAATTTACAATACTGATATTCCTGAGATGTGACAGACAAAACATATATACATCTATTGATAGGACAAATTTACAATGGCCAGGTCTTACAAAGTAAATAAAGAAAGCTAGTACAACAACAGTATCTTCCAAGGTTGATCTTGACTAGCACTCCAAATGAATCCGCAGTTATCCTGAAAAATGTTTACCATAGTTTGATGAGTTTGGCTACTCAGTAAGTGATCATCATAATCCTAAAAATAATCATGATTGAAAGATATCAATATTTTCCAAAATGAGATCTATTAACAGAAATGCATCAACAGTTTCGCTTTCAATAAATGCATAATTAAGTATAATCCGAGTAATTGAAATGCTTATAACACTTTTAACGGCAGTACATAATTCAAAGGATTTCACAAAATACCCTACTGGCATCCCAAGTAGGTCACCTATATACCCCATCAGCGTCCTGATGGGTCCACTTAATCCCTATTGGCGTCCCAGATAGGTCCACTTAATCCCTACAGGTCCACTTATACCTCACTGACATACCGGATGAGTCTACTTAATCCCTACCGCCGTATCAGATAGGTCCACTTATATCTCACCGGTGAACCGGATGAGTCCACTTGCATACTTAAATTATCTCTTTAAACATTCGAAAGCAGCAATATCATGTACTCAACATATCACTGAAACCATTAATACGAATTTCACTTAAACCATTAATAATAGTCACTCTCTATAACATTTCAAAAATAACCAATCAAATATTTTGGGCTCAAATTTAGAAAGGTAGCAGTTTGTAAAGGCATTCTAGCTTAATTGCCAATTTAATATGTATAGAAAAACTCTTATAAAAATTCAAGAATACGGAATTATCACAATTTATGGGATATCAATCGACAAATAAACATTTCACAACAATACTATAATCAATTGCAAAAATGTCAATTTTTAAATAATAAGGCAGTCATTTGCACATGAATTTTTCAATCTCTAAATATTCAAAACAGTAGAAAGAAATATCACAATTTTACTAAAAGCAGAAATATCACACTTATTTCTAACAATAGACAAGAAAAATAAATAAATTTATTTTTCTAATTTACAGCATTCAAAATTGCTAACATAGATAAAATATCACAATTTTTATTAAAAAGATTATTTTTCAAGATAACGAGGTCACGTGCGCATAAAATTTATCACACCTAAAATTCATGATAAAAAGCAGAAATAATTATTTTATTTTATTTTAAAAAAGAATGGATTATTTTTCGAGACAATGAGGTCACTTACACACAAAACTGATAAAATAAAGATCCTAGACCGAAATATCACTATTTATTAAAAATAGACTATTTTTCAGGAAGACGATGTCACTTACCTAAAATATTTGAGAGGGAGCTTCCGATAAAAATTCGGCTAGGGAGAGGAGCTCACTGTGTTTCGACCAGAAAGGGAAAGATTTCAAAAGTTTTCTAGGGTGGGAGTCCTCACCTCTCGTATTTAAACTCTTACGACACCTTATTATAATATTTTATTAAGTGACACCTCATAACGAGGTGTAACCGTTACAATACCCCTTATATGCTTAAAGCCCACGTTCACTTGACGTGGCAAGGCAGGAGCAAACAAAAGAAACTTAACCAAAAGATTTTGAAAACAGTGATGGTCCCTAAGGACCATCATGCTCATATAGACCATCACTTATTAAGAGTTTCTTTCCTTCTTTTTTATTTTTATTTTTTTACTTTTTTTTTTAAAATTTTAGAATTATTACAATTTTGTTCTGGTGAGTTTAATAATTTTTATAATGAACATAGTATTGTTATGCAGTTGATAGTTCCTGTAACCCCTCAGCAAATGGTATTGCTGAGAGAATGAATTGCACCGACCAAAGTTTGGCAAAAAAGGGAAAGAAACATAGTGCAAAAAATAAAAGAACAAAAACACAAATATTTACGTGGTTCGGCAAATTGCCTATGTCCATAGGGCAGCAAAGTACTCTTCTACTAATCAGAAAAACACAATGCAAGTATGGAGAATACAAGGGATTGCATGCTCTTGGACAATTTCATGTTCTTGGTCCTGACTACCATCTCACTAGTTCTCATGGGTGCATTCCACCTCAACAGCTTTAGCATCTGGTTTATCTTTATTTTTCTACATAGAATTTTTATTGAAAATAATATCTCGGCTAACTATAACCTTGTGGTCAGGAGGATCCCACAATATATACCCCTTTGTACCATCAACATAGCTAAGTAAAACACAAATTCTTGGATTTTTCATCCAACTTAGTTTTTTTGTCGTTGGAATCAAAGAATATGCATCATAGCCAAAAACACGAATGAAAGAATAATCAATAGGTTTATCTTTCCAAACCTCTTTTAGTGTCTTGTAGTCAATAGCATAACTAGGAGACCTATTGATTAGGAAACAAGCAGTACGAACAACACTGCTCTAACCTAGCAGCACTCAACATACACCTAACACGTTCCATAATGGTCATATTCATCCTCTCGGAAACACCATTTTGCTAAGGTGTTCAAAGAACACTCAACTACCTAGCAATACCATGCTCACTACAAAAATAATTAAATTCTCCATATCTTCTCCCCCATTATCAGTTCTTAGACATTTGATGCTCATACTTTTTCTATTTTCTACCATTGACTTAAAGTTTAAGAAACAACTAAACGCATCTGATTTATTTTTCAGCATATAAACCCACTCTTTTATTAAAAATCATAAATAACAGTGACAAAATATGCAGCACCCCCTATAGAAGCAATAGGTGACTCCCATGTGTCTGAATGAATCAATTCCAAAAATTTCGTATTTCTAGCGGTGGATAAAGCAAATCACAATTTGTTATGCTTTTCAAATAAGCATGACTCATAAAAATCTAAATTAAAAGACTTTAAACCAGGGATAAGGTTTTTATCGAGAAGTACCTTGAGTATGCGCTCACTCATATGACCCAAAAGTACGTGTCACATCATGATAGACTACACCTTTGCAATATCGGTTTCTCCCAAAATTGTTTCACCAACAAGCCTGTGCAAATTGCTTGCCTACTTTCCTTTCGCCACTACTAGTGCTCATTTTGACATTTTCAAACATCCTTTTTTACCTGTAAACTTAAAACTTTGCTCATCTAATTTTCTCAAGGACAAGAGACTTCTTTTAATACTCGAAACATGTCTGATACCTGGGATGGTGCAGATGTCTCCATTGAAAATCTTGATTCTTACATCTCCAACTCCCACTATTTTACATGAGTCATTATTTCCCATGCAAAAAATATCTTCATTATATAGTTGGTACCTATAGATCTAATCCCTATGTGGAGTCATGTGAAGTGATGTACTTGAATCAAGTAGCCAATACTGCAAAACTTTCTCCCTATCCACTGACAAAACTTCTCCATCTTCAGAAAAGTCAACATATTCTAAAAGAAAATATGGGTATGGTGATTTGACTATCACCAAACCCAACAATCTCCACCTTGATAGCAAAATTACCATAATTGCCTTGGCTGCCTTTATTCTTAATTTCTTTCACTTGCCTACATTGTGGAATTTTCATAAACACTTTGCTTTCATATTTCACCACCTCAAACCATCGATCCATCAAAGTTTGTCATTCATATTTTCCTTATTGCAAAGCTTAGTCTTGTACACACCTTGTGTTGTGATACCAATTATAGGGTTCTTGGGAACCCCTAGCTTACGGAATCGGGAATCCCAAATACGGAAATCCCACCTAAGATCATGTACATGATTGACTAAACGTGAAGTAGATGAATATAATTATAAATCGAGTATGAAAAATAAATAAAACATAAAAAACACATCACCAAAACACACGATTTATGCGGTTCACACCTTAGGGCTATATCCACGGCTTCGGCAAGTATAAATCTACTAGCACAATGAAAATTACAATTTTGGGTTATAAAAGATAATACCTCTCTATAAACATGGGTAAAAAACCTTCACCGATCTCCCTTCTAAACCCACTCTCCCAACCAAACAATACCGCTGATCAACATCTTTCCCACTGCTATACCGCTATCGGAAAGAGCCCTTGAGAGCAACCGAAAGACTCTCTCTCCAAAAGTGAAAACTTAACTAACCCAAAATCTCAGGGGAATACCTCATCTTGGAGGTTATGTCTCTCTCTCTTGGAGACATCTAATTCTTGGAGATCTCTTCCCATAACCCCCAAAAGGTGACCCTCAAAAGGATGGGTAGAAGAAAATGAGTGTGGTGATTTAGCTATCACCAAACCTAACAAACAGAAGGTTTTTTGAGTAATTTTTTTTTTTTTTAAACCAATAGGCCATCTCAAACCCCCTTGTTGATCAATCCAGCTACAATTGAACCCTTTTAGCACCAAAAATCAGTATGTTGATTAAAACATACATTTGGGCGAGATTCTTCATAAAAATCTCTCATCGTTTTTAAGCACTTCTCACAATGCCTCATTAATTTCTCAACTAATTCATCTAAAATTTTATTCAAAATATAGGTCTTGGAGTTGACTAATAGAGCCATATAATAATTTTTTGCGTCAAAACAAAAATTAAGAGTCCAAGACAACAAATTCTAAGGGATTTTCTAACCAAAAATTGAAAATCTCTCTCTCATTGTTTAGCCAGCTTCATTGGAATTTGTCACCAGTTTCTTATGACATTGATCTACGAAGCCCTAAGTTTATACCCTTTATGGACTATATTGGAAGCTTATCAACGACTTTAACAATAGAGAGGCAATAGTCGAGCAGCAAGGCTAGTGCAGTCACGAGAAGAGATTTTGGTATCGAACAAGCCAGTTTCAAGATCGTGGTGCTAGGTCTGAAGATGCACCGTCTGAGGGTCGCAGGGATGCCACTGCAACACCTATTAATGACCTAAATATTGTTGGTCCAAGTGTTAAAGTTCAGGGCAGCAGCTCAACTCTCCATTGTTTCAAGTGTGGGGATGTGGGTCACAAGGTAGGAGATTATAGGAAATCAAATAGTTGTCTAGATAAGAGCAAGCAACTCATAATTGTGGATGAGAACCTAAATGATATTGATGGGTATGATGATGATACAATTTATGATAATGAGCCAAAAGAGGAAGGTCTTGTCTATGGGTTGGAGAGTCCGTAGTTATTCGAAAGAGACTACTAACGCTCAAGCAAGAAAATCAAGAGGATTGATTGAGGAACAATATTTTTCACATTTGTACCATTGGAGCAAAGGTGTACAAACTTATTATTGATAGTGGGAATTGTTACAATGTAATCTCACAAAATGCGGTCAGAAAGCTTAAGCTCGACACAGAAAAGCATACCCAACCATACAAGCTCATTTGGTTCAAAAAGGGCAAAATGAGGTACGAGTTAAGGTACTTAACAACTCAAAATCTATCTTTCTAAAATTAATCATTTGATGGCTTTTAGGTGAATCCCAAAATTTCATGTTAAAAAGAAAAAAGGAAAAGAAAAAAATAAAAAAGCTCCTAAATAGCAATTTTACTTGAGAGAGTAAATGGACAGTATGCTCCGACAAGGGCATAACATATACCCAAAAATAAATAACGTTATTTTTCATATCACACCTAAGTGCTTAGAAATTTGTAGTCTTTATCATTCTTCATTTTCTTTTATTTCTTTTTTGGAATCACCCGTCCACTGATACTAACACGATTTCTTGAATTCCATAGTTCATCAAGGAGCACTTTTCTCAAGGTTGTAAATTTATTGCACTCCATCGGGCGTACACTTTACGCGCTTGCCCTTTAAAGGATAAACACGGAGCCCGGACGAAAATGGGTCACTCAACTATTTTTCCAATTGGTATATTAAATGGTGGACCCGGTTTCGATACCGCCAAGCCCGTATATGTAGAAATGTGGGCTTCTTAATAAAGATATTTATGAGATGAGTTTTGGGATTTAATTTTTTAAGACATGTAATCTGTAACATGGAGATTATGAATATGAACAAAATAAATAAATTTTAACAATTAAAAATATCAATTCTAATAAAAAAACATTTGGACCTACATGGATCACATCCATCTTTGCGATGTATGCTTTGCACTTTCTGGACCAAAGTAGAAATGCATTCATCTTAAAGATGGATGCTTTATACTTTTTGAACTGCATTTCTACATGCATCCATTTTAAAGATGGACGCTTTACACTTTTTGGACAGCATATGTAGACATGCATTCCAAAAACAATGTTCCTTAAATGGTGGACCACCAAAATGTAAGTTTATGCCCCCATGTGGATGGTGAGTAATAATGTATGGACCGAATGGGGACCACATGCCCGCATGTGGATGGTGAGTAATAATGTATGGATAGAATGGGGACCACAACGTTCTGTACAATTAACATTTTCCTCTTAATTATTTTGGTCATATGCAAATCAGTTATAATGATGTGGGTCTTACAACATGATTGGCCATTAATTTGGGCAAGCGAAGACTAGTACTACCAATAGGACTTATCCATCTGCTTTATGCAAGCAGATTTACAAATAAAAGACCGGATTGTATAATACGAGGTTATTTGTCTTTTTGACAAGTAGGTTAAAATTACTTCTAGATGTCAAATTGGAATGCTTTAGATGCTTCGTAAAGTTTGACATTTTTTTTTTTTTAACTTTCGAAAACTTAGATTTATCATACTGGGTGTTCACCGTAACAAGAGATAATCAAGATGGGCTCGGTTTCCAATAGAGTCGAGCCCAGACGAATATGGCTCACTCAATTGTTTGACTTTCTAACTTGTATATTAAATCGTGGACCACCAAAATGTGTGTTTATGCGTATTGTAATTGTGTATGCATGGATTGGGTACAAGTAAAATTTTCCTCTTAATTATTTTGGTCATATGTAAGTCAATAATTATGATGTGCGTCCTCCATTATGGCTGGCCATTGAACTGGGGAAGTGAAGACTTGCTCTACCAAGGCAGGATGGTGATCTATGAGGCTATTTATCTCTCTTACAAGGAGAGTAAAAGCATTTCTAGCCATTGGATGTTAAATTGGATGGCGTGGGATAACTCAAAAAGTTTGAAAAAAAAAAAATTGATATTTTCGTCTAGTCAATGGCATATGCTCTAAGCAACTCGAGTGAAATCTAAAAGATAAGAGTGGTTGTGACCTCCTTGTGGCAAAAGTAAACGCTCTCTTTTTATATTTTTCCTTAACGAAAAAAACTGTGTGGTTGTTAGATTTGGTGCTATCTAAAATCACCCACATAAAGAAATCTCATATTATGTGGGATTGGGATTGAGATTGATATTGATAAGTTTCTTAAATGAAATAGAAATCCAAAATGATTATGATATCTCTTGGTTTTTGAGGTATATGTAATATTTATAAAAAGTTTCCTATTTAGAGTGAATTCCTAACCTTATATATATGGGATAAAAGAGGAAAGATATGTGTGCCTATTAAGATCACTATATTGGAAAAGTGGGCTTCTTCTAGAGATAGAGGGGGGCAAAATCCTCATGTGCATGAAATGCAAGGTCTCCTCTTAGAGAGAAGAGAGCTTCCTATAGAGTGAAACTTTGGGATGATGCCTCTTGTAGACTCTTGAAGAATGAAGGGTTGGTTTCATGTAGAGAAGCGGTTCCTATTAAGATTTTGAGTGATTTCCCCGTTTAGTAATCTAAAGTTTCGGTTTTTCTCAAAGTTTTCTTCCTAGATAGTGGTTTAGTTATAGAATAAAGATGAGAGATCGGTGTCATTTGGGAGAGCAGGTGTAAACTGATTATACTCGACTTGGTTTTGTCGAGGGTTAAAGAAGTAACTCTATGCTAACTTTCATTAGCATAATGGATTTCAGTTTGCTGAACCCATAGATGTAGCCCTTATAGGATAAAAAACATAAAATCTGTGTGTTCTTGAATATCTATGTTTCGTACTTTGTTTCTCATACATTATTCAACACATCAGGTTTAGAGCTTCTGTGCACAATAAGTTGGTATCAGTGCTCAGATTGGGGTTGTTTATAAGGTGGTAAAGGTTTTGAATGTAAGGTTCAAGTTAAAGAAATTGATGGCAAATATTATTTTTCAGTAAGAATGATGAAAGAATTTATTGGGCAAATGATGATGAATTCGTAAAACTATCCGTTGGATGTTGGCAGGGTAAGCAGATGATTTTGTTATTAGGGTGGAGATTATTGGATTTGGTGTTATCCAAAATCACCCACATAAGAAAATCCCATATTATGTGGAATTGAAATTGATATTGATAAGTTTCTTAGAAGAAATAGCACTGCAAAAAGATTAAGATTCTTCGATATATTCTCTTGGTTTTTGAGATATATGTAACATCTATAGAAAATCCAAAATTCTTATAAACCTATATAAAATATGGAAGATAGAATATTTTTGGGGCTGCAAACCTAATTTTTTAGATCCATGAGTTTGGAAGTCCAATATTTGTATCTCTGGAGTTTCAAATCCTCAATCCACCTCCAATATGGCCTTATGTCACCGCCTGAGTAATGGCCATCCCACAACCTTATTCCTTCAATACCCAGACTTAGTAGGGTACTAGGCGAGTTCCTGCCAAGTCCATGGCGAGTCATCTGGTAACCAGTTTTGAAGTGGAAAAACAGTAAGCAAATGGAGTTCTTTTTTTTATTATTTTATTATTTATTTATTTATTTAATTTTTGTTTGGGTTCAATAGTCAATTTCTTAACCCCACTTTGAGCAAAAGTTTCATTTGGGAGATTTTGTATTTAAAAATCTCATTGTTTTTTATCCCTAAAATCAAATCCATCTTTCACAATATATCACTAGTCAATTAAATCATCTGAAATTTTATCCAAAATGTTGGTATTGGAGCTCAATTAGGGCGTGTTTGTTTGACTTAATTTGTTAAAAGTTCCAAAATGTTGGTATTGGAGCTCAATTAGGGCGTGTTTGTTTGACTTAATTTGTTAAAAGTTCCGCATTTGACACGCAATAATTTTTATTTCTTTATGAGAGATATCTTCCACCAAAGTTTCTACTTTTTTGTTAAAATATGAAAGTTAAAGTTCCTAGGGGTAGAGAATTAATCTTTCATAATGTTTTTGTCATTATTCAATCTTCACTATTAAATATTTACTACTTAATATATTATACAATATTTTTTTTATATATTAAATAATTTATTTAATATATAATATTAATAAATAAATAATAATTTATATAAATACTAGAATATATTATATTATATATTAGATAATATAAGCATAATATAAAAGAAAAATATACAATGAGGCCAATTATCTTTGGTACAAGGTAGTCACAATTGATCTTGACCAATGAATGTGAAATTAGATGGTTATATTTATTCCATTGAGCAAGCTCAAGCTTCAAAAGAAATTTTCTCAAACTTTGTGACATGCCCAAGCTATCAAATTCCATATCGGATGGTTATAAGTACTTGTGACCTCCTTATATTAAAGGTAAATGTTCTCATTGTATGCAATCCCTAATATATATAATATTAGTATTATTAATATCATATAATATAATATTATTATAACATAATATTATATAATATCTTATTTTATAGTAATATATTATATAGTTATATTTATTTTATTCATGTAATTTGTATTATATATATATTCTTTTATATTATATATCATATATGGGAAAAGTTTGCATAGAGCCTAGGCTCTAAACAATCAAATTAGAGCCTTCATCAAAAATTTCACCAGCAGAAGTTGTTTTGATGCTCAAATATCTTTAAAATAATCGTCTCGACCTCAAGATGCATGGACTTGAGAAAAGAAATGGATTTTAATTTTTGTAAATAGCGCATCCTCTAATACAATTTTTTACCTTTTTTTGAAGTTCTAACAATTATAATTAAAGATGAAAATATATTTTAAGGTTAGTAAAAAATTTCTAATATTGAAGCCACATTTCTTGACACTATTTGAAGGTAGGCTCAAATTTGATTGTTTAGAGCCTCGGCTTTATAAAAACCGCACCCTATATATATATATATGGAAAAAGCTTGGGTGAGCCCACTAGCTCACAGAATAGTATATATATATATATATATATATATGGAAAACGCTTGGGTGAGCCCATTTGATGCTCATGCTTTTTTTATTTTCTACCATTGACTTAAATTTTAAGAAACAACTAAACATATCTAATTTCTTTTTCAGCATATAAAACCACTCTTTTCTTAAAAAATCATAAATAACATTGACAAAATATGCAGCACCCCCCCATAGAAACAATAGGTGATTCCCATGTGTCTAAATGACTCAATTCCAAAAAATCCGTACTTCGAACTGTGAATAAAGCAAATCACAATTTGTTCTGCTTTCCATATGACCTAAAAGAGCCCTTGAGAGCAACCGAAAGACTCTCTCTCCAGAAGTGGAAACTTAACTAACCCATAATCTCAGGGGAATATCTCATCTTGGAGGTTATGTCTCTCTCTCTTGAAGACACATCCAATTCTTGGATATCGCTTCCCATAACCCCCAAAGGGTGACCCTCAAAAGGATGGGTAGAAGAATATGAGTGTGGTGATTTAACTCTCACCAAACCTAACAAACATAAGGTTTTTTTAGTAATTTTTGTTTTTTTTAAACAAATAGGCCATCTCAAACCCCCTTGTTGATCCAGCTACAATCGAACCCTTTTAGCACCAAAAATCATTATTTTGATTAAAAGTTACATCTGGGCGAGATTTTTCATAAAAATCTCCCATCGTTTTTAAGCACTTTTCGCAATGCCTCTCTAATTTCTCAACTAATTCATCTAAAATTTTATTCAGAATATAGGTCCTGGAGCTGACTAATAAAGCCGTAGAATAATTTTTTGCATCGAAAACCAAAATTAAGAGTCCAAGACAACAAATTCTAAGGGATTTTCTAACAAAAAATTGAAAATCTCTCTCTCATTGTTTAGCCAGCTCCATTCGAATTTGTCACCAGTTTCCTATGACATTGATCTACGAAGCCCTAACATATCACTCGAATCAAAACAAGCAGTCTCCTAAGATCTATTTTTGGTTCTTTGAGCCATGTTTTGGAAATTTTATTTGTGAAGTGTTATATTATATTATATATTAGATAATATCTGCATAATATAAAAGAAAAATATACAATGAGACCAATTATCTTTGGTACAAGGTAGTCACAATTGATCTTGACCATTGAATGTGAAATTAGATGGCTATATTTATTCCATTGAGCAAGCTCAAGCTTCAAAAGAAATTTTTTCAAACTTTGTGACATACCTAAGCTATCAAATTCCATATCAGATGGTTATAAGTACTTGTGTTAAAAGTAAATTGTCTCATTGTATGCAATCTCTAATATATATATATAATATTAGTATTATTAATATCATATAATATAATATTATTATAACATAATATTATACAATATCTTATTTTATAGTATTATATTATATTATATTATATATTATATAGTTATATTTATTTTATTCATGTAATTTTTATTATATAGTATATATTCTTTTATATTATATATAATATATATGGAAAAAGTTTGCATAGAGCCTAGGCTCTAAACAATCAAATTAGAGCCTTCCTCAAAAATTTCACTAGCAGAAGTTGTTTTGATGCTCAAATATCTTCAAATTGATCGTCTCGACCTCAAGATGCATGGACTTGAGAAAAAAAATGGATTTTAATATTTGGATATAGCGCAAATTGTAATGCAATTTTTAACCTGTTTTTGAAGTTTTAACTTTTATAATTAAAAATGAAAATATATTTTAAGGTTGGTCAAAAATTTCTAATATTGAAATCACATTTCTTGACACTATTTGAAGGTAGGCTCAAATTTGATTGTTTAGAGCAATGGTTTAAAAAACGGATCGGTGACCCGGATCGAGCTCCCAAAAAACTGATCCGGATCGGCGAATCGGCGATCCGGATCGAGAATCAGGTGAATCGGTCAGAATAAAGCTTCAAAAAAATCCGAAAAAATTATTAAAATTCATTATAAATATTGTTTTTTAGGAATTCAATAAGAAATGAGGGTACTCCATTAAGAATTTTTATGTTTTTGAATGAATATGCGAATATTGATATGTTCTTTCCCTGCATGAACCGCCATTCAGCATTTAATTTACATCACACAAAAGGATAAACATAGAATTATCATGGAATAAGTATATCAACATACATGGACTACAACAGTCATTCCAACTAAAAAATCCATGAACAACAAATAAAAAAAATACAGTTTTGCATTAAAAATATAATAACATGCATTTTTTTGCACAAATAATCCATCAACATACAATTTTTTCAACAAAAACTTTAACAATAAGAATTTAAAATATGGTTTAATACCTCATGATAATTAAAACCTTGTCACAATTTTCACATCTTTTCAGAAAATCATAATTTTTCAAAAAATTCAATAATAGAAAAAAAAAAAAAAAAAAAAAAAAATTACAGCAAACTCAAACAATAAAAATTAAAAATTGGGTTTAATACATCATGATAATCAAAACTTTATCATGATTTTCACATCTTTTCGGAAAATCATCATTTTTCAAAAAATTCGATCAGGGATAAAAAGAAATAAAAAAAAAAAAAGTACAGCAAATTTTCAAAAAATTTGATCATGGATTACAAAAAAAAATTCGATCATGGATTAAAAAAAAAAATTAACAAATTTTCAAAAAGTTCGATCATGGATTAAAAAAAAAAATCACAAATTTTCAAAAAATTCGATCATGGATTACAAAAAAGAATTTGATCATGGATTAAAAAAAAAAATCACAAATTTTCAAAAAATTCAATCATGGATTACAAAAAATTCGATCATGGATTACAAAAAATTTGATCATGGATTACAAAAAATTCGATCATGGATTACATAAAATTTGATCATGGATTACATAAAATTCGATCATGGATTACAAAAAAAAAAAAACATAAAAAAACAAAAAATTCGATCGTGGATTACAAAAACAGAAAAAAACAATTCGATCATGGATTACAAAAAATTCAATCATGGGTTACAAAAAAAAACAAAAAAACAAAAAATTCGATCATGGATTACAAGAAAAAAAAACAAAGATTTCGATCATGGATTACAAAAAAGTCGATCATGGATTACAGAAAATTCTATCATGGATTACAAAAAATTCGATCATGGATTACATAAAATTCGATCATGGATTACAAAACAAAAAAACAAAAAATTTGATCGTGGATTACAAAAAAAGAAAAAAACAATGAGATCATGGATTACAAAAAATTCAATCATGGATTACAAAAAACTCTATCATGGGTTACATAAAAAACAAAAAACAAAAAATTCGATCATGGATTACAAAAAAAAAAACAAACATTTCGATCATGGATTACAAAAAAAAAAAACAAACATTTCGATCATGGATTACAAAACATTCGATCATGGATTACAAAAAATTCTATCACGGGTTACAAAAATAAAAAATAAAAAATAAAAACCCTAAATTTTTAACACATTATTTCTAATATATCATGAAAAACAAAATCAAAAGGCGGAAAAAAAAAAAAAAACAGCAGAATTTTGGTTCCGCAGACATCTCAGTGTTCATCTTAAATTTCATGCTGTAATTGACCAAATTACGTAAAATTGAAAATTTTCAATCATACTAGACACAATAAAGATTAAAAACCCTAATTATTGAACTCATTATATTCAAAATATGCCGTGAAATAAATCAAATGGTGGAAAAAAAAAAAAACCCAAACTTCTTATCTGATTTTGTGAACCGAAGCCTTCAATCTCCAAAAAACTCTGTTTTTCTCAACGATTATCACAAATTAGTAACAAAAGGTTTTGATTCACAGCTTTACGATCAAAATGCCTACAAATTTAAAAAGATTCATGCCCTATTTGGCATGAAACTTTCAGAAAAGGCAGAAACTCTAAAAAAGCAAGTTTCGTGATCCAAAAACACCAAATTTTTCAACCATTTAATCCTTGAAAAAGCTGAATAAAGCTGTTTACAGCTAGCAAATTAGATCACATGCCAAAAAAACAAGAAAAATGATCAAAAAATAACAAATTTCAATGAATCCCGTGAAGAACACTTTGCAACCCGTGTTCTTCACGGACTCGCCGATTCCGCACAATGACTCGGCAAGTCACTGTGCAGAATCGTCCGGTTCTCTCTAGATCCGGATGATTCCCGATTTTTTAGCCGATACGATTCCCAATTTTTTAGCCGATTTTCTAGAAAAAAATAAAAAATAAAACACTACTGGACAATCGTAACGGTTCGATTAACTTTTGACGGTGATGAGGGTAGACGAAATCACTATTTATTTTCGCCTACATGCATTTTGTAGTATCTTCATATATATATATATATATATATATATATATATATATATATATATATATATATATAATATTTTTTTGATATTTTTCATAGATTCATTTATTGTTTATGAACACACATTCCAAATTTTAAGTCATTCCAATTTGTAGAAAAAAAAACAAAAAATGAAATACTACCGGACAACCGTGACAATGCGATGAATTTTGACGGTGATGAAGGTTGGCGAAATCATTGTTCATTTTTGTCTATATGGACGATACTATAAAACATCTATAGGTGAAAATGAACCGTGATTTTTTCTACCTTCATCATCGTCCAAAGTTCATCGCACGGTCACGATTGTCTAGTAGTGTTTTATAGTTCATTTTTTTTCTACAAATCAGAATGATATGAAATTTGGAGCGTGCGTACATCTTAGTGAGTCACACCTAATAAAAATATATAAAAAAATAATTCACTGGTATTTTGGTCAATTTATTTCATGTTGATATTTTTCATAGATTTACTTAGGTTTTGTGAACACGCGCACCAAATTTCATATTATTCCGATTTCTAGAAAAAAATAAATAATAAAACACTATCGGACAATCGTAACGGTTCGATTAACTTTGGACGCTGATGAGGGTAGACGAAATCACTATTCATTTTCGCCTACATGCATTTTGTAGTATCTTCATATATATATATATATGGAGTGGATTCTGTATGCCTACTCGCGGACCGCTACCGTAAACATCAATGGCCCAGATTGAATCTGAATCGATCTGACGATCACGGATGTCCAGTAGTGTTTGAATTTTAACTTAAGAATAGGAGGTGCGTAGGGATAATTAGGTGGACATATTTAGTGCATGAATTGATATTGATCAATTGGTTGGTTAGTTTATGAGTGTAAATAGGATAAGATTAAATCTAAGGAGAATTTAGCTTTTCAACAATAGGAAAGCTATGGTTAAAACGTGACTTTGGATAAAACGTTGCTATGAAACAAATCATTTTAGTACATGACGTCAAGAGATAGGGATGAGAAAGAAAATAGGTTAAGAGAGAGAAAATAGGGAGGAGAGATAAAATATGAAAGTGTTTATATTCCTTTTAATCTATTTAATGGGGGATATCCCTTCATTGTAAATCAGTAAATGAGTTAATAAAATGGTCGTGTGAAGAGATTTAGTCTTATGGAGCGATTGTTTTGGGGTGGATTCCCTTGCAGACCTTTAAGAGATGGTATATTCTCTCACAATTTCTTGTTTTTATTTTTATTTTTTGTGGTGTTATTTTCTCCCTGCATCAATGGCCTTCGCCTCGTAAACAGCTATGAACACAAATAGCATAAGAACCACTCTAAACCCACCCATTCTATTTCCTAACACACACAAATACAAAGAGAGAGAGTGTGTGATAGGATAGTAGAATTTGGATCTTTGTGTTGGAGGGTTGGGGTTTATATAGGGAAGGGAGGAAGCAGTTGGGCGGCTTTGCCTTTGTTTCATGCAAAGCATGTAGAATATGTGGATGTCTGAGTTTGATCATTTCGATCTCGAGATCTGTGGATGTTAAGATATATATATATATATATATATATCTTAAAATCTATGTGTAGTTCACATCTATATTAACACATAAAACAAGTTATGTCATACAACATTATTAAAACCTCTAAAAAATAAAAATAATTAAATTTTAATACTCCAAAAAATGTTACTTTGTGAATTTAAATTTTATTTATCAAAATTTCTTATAGATCAATCCAATGTTGCATCGTAACAATATGGAAAAAAGCAACAAAGTATTAGCTAATTATTAATTCAAAATATTATACCCTTATTGTGTGGTTATTGAAAAGAGTCATAATCATTCATAAAAAATACAAGCTTTCAAAACTAATAAAAGTCAATTGCTAACACATGATAAGGTACAATATAATTCATGCTATTAATGATAAAAGAAATGTACCATTAGAAATCTTATATGACACAAGGTAAAATTAGAATGGACAAGAGTAGTTGAAGAAGAGAGATGAATATAAGTGGTTCATAGCTTGGAGTGGGACAAACCAATGGTCAACAGGCTTCGAGAGGGATAAACCAGTGGTCCACAGTTTATAAAGGGAGAAACTAGATGAGGATGGAGAAACCTTAAAAAGTTTCATAGTAGTTGAAATAAATTATATTTTTTATTTATAGTGACAATGAGTTATGAAAACCCTACTTTAACAAATAAAAATATATTTTATTTTTTATTTTTATTTTTATTTTAAACTACTTATTTTGTTCTAAAATATTTGTTACTTTTAAAATAAAATATTATTCAATGAATAATGAAAGCTTCTAAAAAGAGAACTGTCACTTTTTTAAAAAAAAGGTGTCTAAAAATGGATACGGTAATAGACACTTAATAGAGTTGTTGTATGCATATCCAAGAGTGTCGATATGCCTGTCGACCCATGATCAAACCCCAGGATACAGGTGTCTATGTTCAATGTGCTATACTATACTAAGAATTTACCACTCCATCTGCATATAGAAAAGGCTGTCTAATAATGTTAACTTAAAATGTTCATTTAAATTCTAAAATGAAATTAAAGCCCGGAAGACAAATTAAAAGAGCCAAATTCACTTCAAATTGAGATTATTTATTTATTTATTTAGTGATAAATCACAAGATACTTTGCTAATTAAATACGACTGCAATTTTTTCAATAGAACACCTCAACTTAATCAATTAAATTGTTACCCAAGAAGATTACATCTGAGAAAAGAACGAGAAAAGTACGTAGTGGGCTCATTGCTTAGTGTACCATGTTTGTTACTCAACTTTTTCCTTCTTTTCTTTTCTTTTGCTTTTTTTTTACATTCTTCAAGTTCATCCAAATTTTGGTTCTTTTCATTTCTTTTTTTTTGTTTAATTTTTTTTTTCCATTCTTCAAGTTCATCCAAATTTTGGTTCGTTCTCCGTCTTCTCTCTATGTAGTATTTCTCTAGCATTTCGGTTTGCTTTTTTCCTACAGAAAATGTAAATGGGGATGAGACCCCCATATTCATAAATTATAAGGAACAATGGTAAAACACTGTAAAAACAATTTATCCATTGTTTGCCGGCTATAAATACTTTGTATTCCAGCACCAAAACTAAATTACCATATTTGAAAAATAAGAATCCCTATTTTCTGTTTTTCCTAAATAAATCAACTTGTTATTTATTTTATTTTATTTTTTTTATTTTATTTATTTTTTTAAATTACCCTCGATCAACTCGAATTTTGAATTTTTTTTTAGTTAATAAGGCACTGCTTTCAAGTTTAGGGCACTTCCCTCTTAACGAAAAAATTAAAAAAAATTAAAATAAAAAATAAAATTTGGGCTGACTCAATGACAATTTAAAAAAAAAAGCCAGTTGACCTCTCTTCTTTGTAATTTCTATCTATAAAAGGAGTATTTTGTATTTTACCTAAAATTTTTGGATCCATACATAGATCACTCCATGATTGATTCAACTCGTTTTACACATTTCAGAGCACAACCGAATTTGAAAGATGGCAGTTTTCTTGATGGATCCAGAAGGTCTAAACGGCGATGGTGTGTTCAAAATGGATGTCATTTCTCAATTTGAATAATTAATAGCCAAATTTTTGTATTCCTCATAGACAATTTTGTATAGCCGAATACGCTTGTACATCAATTAGGATAGCTAGTAAGGGAAAAGTTGTTGGTGAGCCAGCTGATTCACCAAACACCTCATTAAGATGGATGTTGTAAAACACCCAGCTTCTAAACTAAATATAAATATGGATGGTGTAGAAAAATCTATAAAGGAATCACTTTTTAACTGTTGAAAATTTTATTATTATTATTATTATTATTTCATACTCATGATCACATCATTTTGGATTAAAAATCCATCTTTAAGATAGATTTGAGAGGGGGCCAGCATATGAGACACAATGTAATAGTGGCAAGGTTCCATAGCAGAATTACATTTTCTTTTATTGTGGTCACCTTTCCATTGATTCATATAGATGGTATTTCTTAGCTGATGGATCTTCACATCAAATGTGGATGGCTTTCGATCTCTTTGAAACGGGACAATATGGTATGGGATCAGTAAAAGATGCAGCCATTTTTGGTAGGTTTCCCGGTCCGTACACTGACAGGTTTCGCACCCGTACGAGCAGTGGAATCAAACTGGGGGCAGTGACGCGGTGCACATGCCTCCATTGCAGCAAGGTATGTACTTTTCACCCGCACAACGAGAAACCATGGAGAACAAAATCGGGTTAAAACCAAAGTGGGAAATATATATGCACGTAAGTACTCCCCAATGAAACGTAATTTTTATTATACAAGTTATTTTTGTGTAATGAACTCGCAATCATTATCGATAATTAAATATAAATCCAGGTGGCTATGGGAGTGTCATTCACCGGACAAAATTCAAAATAAAATTTCTTGAACAATGTCATATACGTTAAGTTGTTGGATTCCATATTTGATGCTAAATTTGATTGTGACCTTGTTGTACCGAAAATGAATAGACTTGTAGTATACAATCTCATTATATAAAAGGTCAACTTTCTATGCTTGCCTGCCTGTAGTATAAAACTTCTACACCCATATCCAACTGTCCATTTAGAATGGACAGCTTAGATGGCCCCAATCACAATGTCACCAACTATACCATTTTATTTGTAATTTTTTTTATACAAAAAATTTTTTACAGCAAAATTTGGGTCTATCTTTTATTGAACACACATCTATAAAAATATAAAAAAAATATTTTCAATAAAAAAAAATAACTGAAATACCCCTTAAAGATTGAGGGGCATTTTTATCATTGTATTTTATCGATAATATTTTTTAATATTTTATTTAGGTGTGCCCCATTGAGGTGATGGCATATACCAAATTTCATAGGTATATAGTCAGTAGAAAAAAATTAAAAATAAAATACTCCGAGGCTATGAATCTAGATTAAATGGTTGGTGGCTCACTTGATCTAAATTGAACGGCTGGATGAAGGGAGAAGTATATATCTTTTATGCTATACGGGAAGCATAAAAACCTTTTCCTTATATAGAGCCCTCAAAGAAAAACAATGTTATCAAAAACAAAAGAAATACTTATCAATCCTTCATCTTTTTTAATTTTCTTTTGCTTGATTTGGATCATTAATCAGGTCGATCTGAAACGAAATTGGTTGGTTGCAATCCACCCTATCGATCCGTACTTTCAAATGTAGAAACGAAAGCAATCCACGAAAAACAAAAAAGAATAAACAATCACAAAAAAAAGATACAATCAACCACAACGTGAAGATATACGTAGTTTGGCAACGTGCTTACGTCCACGGGCGATTAGAACTTCCTTACTAGCTATGGAGAATAGGGTTACAATTCGCTCTCTTCCTCACACCTCTTTGTTTTTTTTTTAATTACAAAGAAATCTGTGTTTTTCCTTTAACCCATAACTTTTGATGAACCCCCAATCGCAATGATATATATCGAATCCCATGTACGGATATATCCGAATTTTTCCTCGGGGGCTGCCGCCCCCAAACCCCTGTAAGGGCCAAATCCATCAAGTCAACCTGTCAAGACGATTCCTCCGGGCTTCAAGCCCTATGGACCTTCGAGCTTTTAACGACCCTCCGAAATCGTGTTTTTTACTCTACCTTGACAGATCTATTTCCTCAAAATACAAGACATCAATCCTCAACATCAAACACCTATTTATGGGATCTGAATTTTTAGAATTTAACATCCTTTAATAGAAAATGACGTGTTAATATTGGAAAAAAAGGATTTAATTAAAGATAATTTGTTGTAAGCAATGTTTAAAAAAATGTCGAGTCGAATCGGAATCGCCAGAGAGGGATCAAATCGATTAAAAAAACGGGAATCGTCCGGTTCTAGAGAGAACCGGACGATTCTGCACAGTGACTAGCCTATTCACTCTACGGAATCGGCGAGTCCGTGAAGAACACGGGTTGCACAGTGTTCTTCACGGGATTCTTCGAAATTTTTCATTTTTTGATCATTTTTCTTGTTTTTTTGGCATGTGATCTAATTTGCAGGCTGTAAACAGCTTTATTCAGCTTTTACACGAATTAAATGGTTGAAAATTTTGGTGTTTTTGGATCACAAAACTTGCATTTTTAGGGTTTCCACCTTTCCTTGTGTTTCATGCCAAATAGGGCATGAATCTTTCAAAATTTGTAGGCATTTTGATCGTAAAGTTGTGCATCAAAACCTTTTGTTACTAATTTGTGATAATCGTTGAGAAAAACAGAGTTTTTTGGAGATTGAAGGCTTCAGTTCACAAAATCAGGTAAGAAGTTTGGGTTTTTTTTTTTCCGCTATATGATTAATTTCACTGCATATTTTGAAGATAATGAGTTCAATTTGTAGGGTTTTTAATCTTTATTTTGTCTATTATGATTTAAAATTTTCAATTTTATGTAATTTGGTCAATTACAGCATGAAATTTGAGATGTACACAGAGATGTCTGCGAAACCAAAATTTCGTTGTTTTTTTTTTTTTTTTTTTCCGCCTTTTTGATTTTTTTTCATGATATATTAAAAATTTAGGGTTTTGATTCCTTATATTGTTGTTTATCAGAAAATATACTCAATTGGATGTAATTTATTCACTTAGAGGTGGATTTTTGAGTTAAAATGGCTCTATAAAAAACAGATTTTTTTTTTTTTTTTATAATCCATGATCGAATTTTTTGTAATACTTGATCGATTTTTTTGTAATCCATAATCGAATTGCTTTTTTTTTTTTTTGTAATCCATGATAGAAATTTTTGTTTTTTTGTTTTTTTTGTAACCCACGATAGAATTTTTTGTAATCCATGATCGAATTTTTTGTAATCCATGATCGAAATGTTTGCTTTTTTTTCTTGTAATCCATGATCGAATTTTTTGTTTTCTTTTTTATTTTTGTAACCCATGATAGGATTTTTTGTAATCCATGATCGAATGTTTTGTAATCCATGATTGAAATGTTTGTTTTTTTTTTTGTAATCAATGATCGAAATGTTTGTTTTTTTTTTTTAATCCATGATCGAATTTTTTGTTTTTTGTTTTTTTTGTAACCCATGATAGAGTTTTTTGTAGTCCATGATTGAATTTTTTGTAGTCCATGATTGAACTTTTTGTAGATCATGATCGAATTGTTTTTTTCTTTTTTTGTAATCGATGATCAAATTTTTGTTTTTTCCTTTTTGTAATCATGATCGAATTTATGTAATCCATGATCGAATTTTTTGTGATCTATGATAGAATTTTCTGTAATTCATGATCGAATTTTTTGTAATCCATGATCGAAATGTTTGTTTTTTTTTCTTGTAATCCATGATCAAATTTTTTGTTGTTTTTTTTTTTTGTAACCCATGATTGAATGTTTTGTAATCCATGATCGAATTGTTTTTTTTCTTTTTTTGTAATCCACGATCGAATTTTTTATTTTTTTATGTTTTTTTTTTTTGTAATCCATGATCGAATTTTATGTAATCCATGATCGAATTTTATGTAATCCATGATCGAACTTTTTGTAATCAATGATCGAATTTTTTGTAATCCATGATCGAATTTTTTGTAATCCATGATTGAATTTTTTGAAAATTTGTGATTTTTTTTTTTTAATCCATGATGGAATTTTTTTTGTAATCCATGATCGAATTTTTTGAAAATTTTTGATTTTTTTTTTTTAATCCATGATCAAATTTTTTGAAAATTTGCTATTTTTATTTTTTAATCCACGATTGAATTTTTTTTTGTAATCCATGATCGAATTTTTTGAAAATTTGCTGTACTTTTTTTTTTAATTTCTTTTAGCCGTGATTGAATTTTTTGAAAAATGATGATTTTCCGAAAAGATGTGAAAATCGTGATAAGGTTTTGATTATCATGATGTATTAAACCCAATTTTTAATTTTTATTGTTTGAGTTTGCTTTACTTTTTCTTTTCTTTTTTTTCCATGATCGAATTTTTTGAAAAATGATGATTTTCCGAAAAGATGTGAAAATCGTGACAAGGTTTTAATTATCATGAGGTATTAAACCATATTTTAAATTTTTATTGTTAAAGTTTTTGTTGAAAAAATTGTATGTTGATAGATTATTTATGCAAAAAAATGCATGTTATTATATTTTTAATGCAAAATTGTATTTTTTTAATCTGTTCTTCATTGATTTTTTAGTTGGAATGACTGATGTTAGCTGGCTCTGTGGAGATAGCTAGTTTATATACACCATCAAACAGGAATGATATATAAGAGCAATATAATAATGACCTAGAAGAGCAATATAAGAATGAGCTGGACATGGCCACAATATTAAGTTTACATAAACAATATCAGAAGGAACGTGGGTTTAGAATGCCCGGTGGGTCTAGCTCAGACATGCATGGTGGGCCTAGCTCAGATATGCATGGTGGGCCTAGCTCAGATATGCATGGCAGGCCCAGCTCGAGCATGTATGGCGAGCCCAGCTCAAATATGTATGGAGGGGTTGGTAGCAATATGTATCAAGGAGAATCAGTTGTTGAAGAAATTGTTTCTAGTTTACCTAGGAGTGCTAGTATTGCAGGTCATGATCGTAAAGACTTATTTCTCTCAAAGCCTAAGTCACAACAGATGACCCTAAAAAACATGATTAAAGGTATAAGAAACATGTTAGGGAGATATGTTGGTAAATGGTTCTACGATAAAGGGATTCCCTTTGATGTAGCCAATAGCCCATATTTTCCACCTATGGTCAGTGCAATCCTGAGAGTCGGGCCCGTGGTAAAACCCTCGACGGCATATGAGCTCAGTGGGCCAATACTAGATGAAGAGGTGGAGGAAGTTAAAAAGTGGATTGAAGAATATAAACAGAGTTGGCCAAGGACAGGCATTACTCTCATGAGTGATGGTTGGTTGAATAAAGTTAACAAAAACTTCTTGGGCTATTCCCCAAAAGGTACAGCTTTTTTGTATAGCAAAGACGTATCAGGGACGAAAAAAGATGCAAACTTCTACGTACAACTATATGATCAGATAGTGGAGGAGGTGGGAGATAAGCATGTGGTCCAGTTTATTACGGACAATGCGCGTGCATGTGTTACTACGGGCAGCAAGTTGATGGATGAGAGGAAGCATCTAGTATAGACCCCGTGTGCTGCAAACAGCATCGATCTTATGTTAGAGGAGATCGGTGAGATCAAAATTGTGAAGGAGACTCTAGAGGAAGCAAGGTTGGTGTCGAGATTTATATACAACCACTCTAAAATTTTATTTCTGTTTAGAGAACACTCTAAGAAAAAAGAGATAACAGGCTTGCCATAACCCGCTTTGCTACTGATTACTTAGCTGTGGATTCCATTCGAGAATCTGAAGGTGCATTAAAGAGATTGTTTACCTGTGAAGAGTGGTTAAATGACCGTCTCTCGAAATCCAATACCGGTATAAAAGTGAACAATATAGTCTCAAATAGGCGGTTCTGGTCTCGATGTCGCAATGTTGTGAGGCCACTGCCCCTTTGGTCACGGTGTTAAGAATGGTGGATGCTGACAAAAAATCTACCATGGGTATCCTTTATGAAGGTATTGAGAGGGCGAAATCAGCTATTGGGGAGAAGTGTAATTTTGCTAGCAACGTGATCGAGATTATAAAAAGAAGGTGGAACACCAAATTTGGACGTCCAATTCATTATGCTGGTAAATATATATTTATATTATTACAATGTTTCAGTTTAAATCATTTTTTTATGAAATTGTAAATGACATTTTTCTACCTATATATTTTTTAGGTTACTACTTCAACCCAAAATTTTTCTATTTGACACTTGAACACTAAAACGTAATATATTTGTTTTAGCTTGCTATGTATAGGGATGCTATAGGATCCCTCGGAACTAGACTTGCTAGGAATTCTCGAACTATGACGGATCTAGGTTATCCCCTCGCTAATATTTTGTTCATTCATATATTTAATCTTATGAATTGTTCTTGCCCTTACAATGCTTTTTGGATTTTAATCCAGCTGAATGGTGGGAGATATATGGTACTGATGCACCTCACCTAAAGAGGATAGCAATCAAGGTGCTCTCCCACACATGTTCTGCTACTGGCTGTGAGCGAAACTGGAGTACGTTCTAATGGTTGCACACTACTAGAAGGAATCAACTCACTTTTGAGAAGCTTCATAAACTAGTCTACGTTCATTATAATTTAAACCTCAGAGAGCGACAAATAAGAAGGAAGCTTGAAGACTATGGGCCGATAGACTTAGACACAATATTTGTCACAAACACAGCAGACCAATGGGTAGTAGAAGAGGAGGAGCTAGTGTTGCACAAGAGAGAGTTCCTTGAGGCTATCGGTGACACATCTTGGAGGTTATGTCTCTCTCTTGGAGACACATCCAATTCTTGGAGATCGCTTCCCATAACCCCTAAAAGGTGACCCTCAAAAGGATGGGTAGAAGAAAATGAGTGTGATGATTTAGCTATCACCAAACCTAACAAACAAAAGGCTTTTTTAGTATTTTTTGTTTTTTTTAAACCAATAGGCCATCTCAAACCCCCTTGTTGATCAATCCAGCTACAATTGAACCCTTTTAGCACCAAAAATCAGTATGTTGATTAAAACATGCATTTGGGCGAGATTTTTCATAAAAATCTCTCATCGTTTTTAAGCACTTCTCGCAATGCCTCTTTAATTTCTCAACAAATTCATCTAAAATTTTATTCAGAATATAGGTCCTGGAGCGGACTAATAGAGCCATATAATATTTTTTTGCGTCAAAACCAAAATTAAGAGTCCAAGACAACAAATTCTAAGGGAATTTCTAACCAAAAATTGAAAATCTCTCTCTCATTGTTTAGCCAGCTTCATTCGAATTTGTCACCAGTTTCCTATGACATTGATCTACGAAGCCCTAAGTTTATACCCTTTATGGACTGTATTGGAAGCTTATCAACGACTTTAACAATAGAGAAGCAATATTCGAGCAGCAAGGCTAGTGCAGCCACGAGAAGAGATTTTGGTATCGAACAAGCCAGTGTAAGGATCGTGGTGCTAGCAGGTTTACAAATAAAAGACCGGATTGGGTTTACAAATAAGCAACCATACTGAGTGTTCACCGTTACAAGAGATAATCAAGATGGGCTCGGTTTCCAATAGAGTCGAGCCTAGACGAATATGGCTCACTCAATTCTATGACTTTCTAACTTGTATATTAAATCGTGGACCACCAAAATGTGTGTTTATGCGTGTTGTAATTGTGTATGCATGGATTGGGTACAAGTAAAATTTTCCTCTTAATTATTTTTGTCATATGTAAGTCAATAATTACGATATGCGTCTTCCAGTATGGCTGGCCATTGAGCTGGGGAAGTGAAAACCTGCTCTACCAAGGCAGGATGGTGTTCTATGAGGCTACTTATCTCTCTTACAAGGAGAGTAAAAGCATTTCTAGCCATTGAATGTTAAATTGGATGGCGTGGGATAACTCAAAAAGTTTGAGAAAAAAAAAATTGAACTTTTAGTCTAGTCAATGGCATATGCCCTAAGCTACCCGAGTGAAATCCAAAAGATAAGAGTGGTTGTGACCGCCTTGTGGCAAAAGTCAATGCTCTCCTTTTATATTTTTCCTTAACGAAAAAAACTGTCGTTGTTAGATTTGGTGCTATCCAAAATCACCCATATAAAGAAATCTCATATTATGTGGGATTGAGATTGAGATTGATATTGATAAGTTTCTTAAAGGAAATAGAAATCCAAAATGATTATGATATCTCTTGGTTTTTGAAATATATGTAATATTTATAAGAAGTTTCCTATTTAGTGTGGATTCTTAACCTTATATATATGAGATAAAAGAGGAAAGATATGTGTGCCTATTAAGATCACTATAATGGAAAAGTGGGCTTCTTCTAAAGATAGAGGGGGGCAAAATCCTCATGTGCATGAAATGCAAGGTCTCCTCTTAGAGAGAAGAGAGCTTCCTAGAGAGTGAAACTTTGCGATGTTGCCTCTTGTAGACTCTTGAAGATTGAAGGGCTGGTTTCATGTATAGAAGTGGTTCTTATTAAGATTTTGAGTGATTTTCCCATTTAGTAATCAAAAGTCTCGGTTTTTCTCAAAGTTCTCTTCCTAGATAGTGGTTTAGTTATGGAATAAAGATGAGAGATCGGTAGTGTCATTTGGGAGAGCAGGTGTAAACTGATTATGCTCGACTTGGTTTTGTCGAGGGTTAGAGAAGTAACTCTATGCTAACTTTCGTTAGCATAATGGATTTCAATTTGTCGTGCCCACAAATGTAGCCCTTATGGGATAAAAAATATAAAATCTGTGTGTTTTTTAATATCTATGTTTCGTACTTTGTTTCTCAAACTTTATTCAACCCATCAGGTTTAGAGCTTCTGCGCACAACAAGTTGGTATCAGAGCTCAGATAGGGGTTGTTTATAAGGTGGTAAAGGTTTTGAATGTAAGGTTCCAGTTAAAAAAATTGATGGCAAATATTATTTTTCAGTAAGAATGATGAAAGAATTTATTGGGCAAAAGATGATGAATTCGTAAAACTATCCGTTGAATGTTAGCAGGGTAAAAAGATGATCTTGTTATCAAGGTGGAGATTATTGGATTTGGTGTTATCCAAAATCACCGACATAAGAAAATCCCATATTATGTGGAATTGAAATTGATATTGATAAGTTTCTTAGAAGAAATGGAAATGCAAAAAGATTAGGATTCTTCCATATATTCTCTTGGTTTTTGAGATAAATGTAACATCTATAGAAAATCCAAAATTCTTATAAACCTATATAAAATAAGGAAGATAGACTATTTTTGGGGCTGCAAACCTAATTTTTTAGATCCATGAGTTTGGAAGTCCAATATTTGTATCTCTAGAGTTTCAAATCCTCAATCCACCTCCAATATGGTCTTATGTCAGTGCCTGAGTAATGGCCATCCCACAACCTTATTTTTTCAATACCCAGACTTAGTAGGGTACTAGGCGACTTCCTGCCAAGTCCATGGCGAGTCATCTGGTAACCATTTTTGAAGTGGAAAAACAGTAAGCAAATGGAGTTCTTTTTATTATTATTTTTTTTTTTTTTTTTTTATTTATTTAATTTTTTTTTGGGTTCAATAGTCAATTTCTTACCCCCACATTGAGCAAAAGTTTCATTTGGGAGATTTTGTATTTAAAAATCTCATTGTTTTTTATCCCTAAAATCAAATCCATCTTTCATAATATATCACTAGTCAATTAAATCATCTGAAATTTTATCCAAAATGTTGGTATTGGAGCTCAATTAGGGCGTGTTTGTTTGACTTAATTTGTTAAAAGTTCTGCATTTGACGCGCAATAATTTTTATTTCTTTATGAGAGATATCTTCCAACAAAGTTTCTACTTTTTTGTTAAAATATGAAAGTTAAAGTTCCTAGGGGTAGGGACTTAATCTTTCATAATGTTTTTGTCATTATTCAATCTTCACTATTAACTATTTACAACTTAATATATTATACAATATTTTTTTTATATATTAAATAATATATTTATTATATAAGATTAATAAATAAATAATAATTTATATAAATACTAGAATATATTATATTATATATTAGATAATATCAGCATAATATAAAAGAAAAATATACAATGAGGCCAATTATCTTTGGTACAAGGTAGTCACAATTGATCTTGACCATTGAATGTGAAATTAGAAGGTTATATTTATTCCATTGAGCAAGCTCAAGCTTCAAAAGAAATTTTTTCAAACTTTGTGACATACCCAAGCTATCAAATTCCGTATCGGATGGTTATAAGTACTTGTGACCTCCGTATATTAAAGGTAAATGGTCCCATTGTATGCAATCCTAATATTTATAATATTAGTATTATTAATATCATATAATATAATATTATTATAACATAATATTATATAATATCTGCGTTTATAGTATTATAGTATATAGTTATAATTATTTTATTCATGTAATTTTTATTTTATATATATATATATATATATATATATATATATATATATATATATATATATATATATATATATATATATATATGTATTCTTTTATATTATATATAATATATATGGGAAAAGTTTGCATAGAGCCTATTCTCTAAACAATCAAATTATAGCCTTCATCAAAAATTTCACTAGCAGAAGTTGTTTTGATGCTCAAATATCTTCAAATTAATTGTCTCGACCTCACTATGCATGGACTTGAGAAAATAAATGGATTTTAATTTTTGTAAATAGTGCATCCTGTAATGCAACTTTTTACCTTTTTTTGAAGTTTTAACATTTATAATTTAAGATGAAAATATATTTTAAGGTTAGTAAAAAATTTCTAATATTGAAGCCACATTTCTTGACACTATTTGAAGGTAGACTCAAATTTGATTGTTTAGAGCCTCGGCTTTATACAAATCGCACCCTATAAATATATATATGGAAAAAGCTTGGGTGAGCTCACTAGCTCACAGATTAGTATATATATATATATATATATATATATATATATATATATATATATATGAAAAACGCTTGGGTGAGCCCATTTGATGCTCATGCTTTTTTTATTTTCTACCATTGACTTAAATTTTAAGAAATAACTAAACATATATGATTTCTTTTTCAGCATATAAACCCACTCTTTTCTTAAAAAATCATAAATAACAGTGACAAAATATACAGCACCGCCCCATAGAAACAATAGGTGATTCCCATGTGTCTAAATGACTCAATTCCAAAATATCCGTACTTCTAGCGGTGGATAAAGAAAATCACAATTTGTTCTGCTTTCCATATGACCCAAAAGAGCTTTTGACAGCAACCAAAAGACTCTCTCTCCAAAAGTGGAAACTTAACTAACCCAAAATCTCAAAGGAATACCTCATCTTGGAGGTTATGTCTCTCTCTCTTGGAGACACATCCAATTCTTCGAGATCGCTTCCCATAACCCCCAAAGGGTGACCCTCAAAAGGATGGGTAGAAGAAAATGAGTGTCGTGATTTAGCTCTCACAAAACCTAACAAACATAAGGTTTTTTTTAGTATTTTTTGTTTTTTTTAAACCAATAGACCATCTCAACCCCCCCTGTTGATCAATCCAACTACAATTGAACCCTTTTAGCACCAAAAATCATTATTTTGATTAAAAGTTACATTTGGGCGAGATTTTTTATAAAAATCTCTCATCATTTTTAAGCACTTCTCACAATGCCTCTCTAATTTCTCAACTAATTCATCTAAAATTTTATTCAGAATATAGGTCCTGGAGCTGACTAATAAAGCCGTATAATAATTTTTTGCATCGAAAACCAAAATTAAGAGTCCAAGACAACAAATTCTAACGGATTTTCTAACCCAAAATTGAAAATCTCTCTCTCATTGTTTAGCCAGCTGCATTCAAATTTGTCACCAGTTTCCTATGACATTGATCTACGAAGCCCTAACATTTCACTCAAATCAAAACAAGCAGTCTCCTAAGATCTATTTTTGGTTCTTTGAGCCATGTTTTGGAAATTTTATTCTCGAAGTGTTATATTATATTATATATTAGATAATATCAGCATAATATAAAAGAAAAATATACAATGAGACTAATTATCTTTGGTACAAGGTAGTCACAATTGATCTTGACCATTGAATGTGAAATTAGATGGCTATATTATTCCATTGAGCAAGCTCAAGCTTCAAAAGAAATTTTGTCAAACTTTGTGACATACCCAAGCTAACAAATTCCATATCGGATGGTTATAAGTACTTGTGTTAGTAAATTGTCTCATTGTATGCAATCCCTAATATATATAATATTAGTATTATTAATATTATATAGTATAATATTATTATAACATAATATTATATAATATCTTATTTTATAGTATTATATTATATTATATATTACATAGTTATATTTATTTTATTCATGTAATTTTTATTATATAGTATATATTCTTTTATATTATATATAATATATATGGGAAAAGTTTGCATAGAGCTTAGGCTCTAAACAATCAAATTAGAGCCTTCCTCAAAAATTTCACTAGCAGAAGTTGTTTTGATGCTCAAATATCTTCAAATTGATCGTCTCGACCTCAAGATGCATGGATTTGCGAAAAAAAATGGATTTTAATTTTTAGAAATATCGCAAATTGTAATGCAATTTTTAACCTGTTTTTGAAGTTTTAACTTTTATAATTAAAAATGAAAATATATTTTAAGGTTGGTAAAAAATTTCTAATATTGAAACCACATTTCTTGACACTATTTGAAGGTAGGCTCAAATTTGATTGTTTAGAGCCTCGGCTCTATACATCGCACCATATATATATATATGGAAAAGTCTTCTCAGTGCTTATAGGCGAAAATGAAGAGTGATTTCGCCTACCCTCATCACCGTCAAAAATTCATTGTACAGTGCCGATTGTCCGGTATTGTTTCATCTACAAATCAGAATTACCCGAAATTTTGAGCATATGTACATCTTAGTGATGCTCACCTAATAAAAATATAAAATAAAAAATTAACGAAAAATAAGTTGACCAAAATACCTCCGAAACATTTTGAGGGTATTTTTATCAATTTAGTTCATGTAAAATATTTTTTTGACATTTTTCGTAGACTGATTTATTGTTTATGAACACACATTCCAAATTTTAGGTCAATCTAATTTGTAGAAAAAAAAAAAAATTTAACACTACCGGACAACCGTGACAATGCGATGAACTTTGACGGTGATGAAGGTAGGTGAAATCATTGTTCATTTTTGCCTATATGGACGACACTATAAAATGCCTATAGGCAAAAATGAACCGTGATTTTTTTCTACCTTCATCTTCGTCCAAAGTTTATCGTACGGTCACGATTGTCTGGTAGTGTTTTATTGTTCATTTTTTTTCTACAAATCAAAATGATCTGAAATTTGGAGCGTACGTACATCTTAGTGAGTCGCACCTAATAAAAATATATAAAAAAATAATTCGTGAAAACAAAATTAACCAAAATACCTATAAAACGTTTCGGTGGTATTTTGGTCAATTTGTTTCAGGTTGATATTTTTCATAGATTCATCTATTTTTTGTGAACAAGCAAACCAAATTTCATATTATTTCGATTTCTAGAAAAAAAATAAAAAATGAAACACTACCGGACAATCGTGACCGTTCGATTAACTTTGGACGGTGATGAGGGTAGAAGAAATCACGATTCATTTTCACCTACATGCATTTTGTAGTATCTTCATATATATATATATATATATATATATATATATATATATATATATGGAGTGAATTCTGTATGCCTACTCGCGGACCTCTACAGTAAACGTCAATGGCCGAGATTGAATCTAAATCGATCTGACGATCACGGATGTTTAGTAGTGTTTGAATTTTAACTTAAGAATAGGAGATGCGTAGGGATAATTAGGTGGGCATATTTAGTGTGTGAATTGATATTGATCAATTGGTTGGTTAGTTTACGAGTGTAAATAAGATAAGATTAAATCTGAGGAGAATTTAGCTTTTCAACAATAGGAAAGCTTTGGATAAAACTTGACTTTGGATAAAACGTTGCTATGAAGCAAATCATTTTAGTACGTGACGTCAAGAGATAGGGATGAGAAAGAAAATAGGTTAAGAGAGAGAAAATAGGGAGGAGAGATAAAATATGAAGGTGTTTATATTCTTTTTAATCTATTTAAAGGGGGATATCCCTTCATTGTAAATCAATAAATGAGTTAATAAAATGGTCTTGTGAAGAGATTTAGTCTGATGAAGAGATTGTTTTGGGGTAGATTCCCTTGCAGACCTTTAACAGAGGGTATATTCTCTCACAATTTCTTGTTTTTATTGTTATTTTTTCTTGTGTTATTTTCTCTCTGCATCAATGGCCTTCGCCCCGTAAACAGCTATGAACACAAATAGCATAAGATACACTCTAAACCCACCCATCCTATTTCCTCACACACACAAATACAAAGAGAGAGAGAGTGTGATAGGATAGTAGAATTTGGATTTTTGTGTTGGAGGGTTGGGGTTTATATAGGGAAGGGAGGAAGCGGTTGGGTGGCTTTGCCTTTGTTTCATGCAAAGCATGTAGAATATGTGGATGTGTGAGTTTTGATCATTTCGACCTCGAGATCTGTGGATGTTAAGATATATATATATATATATATATATATATATATATATATATATATATATCTTAAAATCTATGTGTAGTTCACATCTACATTTACACATAAAACAAGTTATGTCATACAACATTATTAAAACATCTAAAAAATAAAAATAATTAAATTTTAATACTCCAAAAACCGTTACTTTGTGAATCTGAATTTTTTTCATCAAAATTTCTTATAGATCATTCCAAGACTTTTTTGCTTCCTGGCATTGAGACGCTTGCCAACCATGAATATAGAACCATGGCTTCAACTGCCAGTGAACTTTTCTGGACCTATCTTAGTTGGGATTCTCAAAAACATAAGCTATGGACATGTACTGCGACAACAAAAGTGCCATACACATTGCCTCTAATAAAGTCTTCCATCGACCCTGAGGTTGGGGAGATTTCGCTATCTCCGGGCGGAGGAGCGTACCTTCAGTTCCGGAAAAAAGGTCATTTTTTTCATCGCCCGGGAAGTCCATTATTCCGAACCGAGCTCACAAGTGAACGAGATATGGAGATGGCGATTGAGGTTGCAGTCCCCATTCTTAGGGAATTCCAAGATCATGGTGGATCCACAAAGGTTTCCAATGGAATAGCAAAGTTCATAGATCTAATGCAATAAGGTTTACGGCTACGCAGACCATTGATGATACTTCCAAAAATCACCCGAACTACTTGATGGTACTTGACACAAAGATAGGGGTTGGATGTGACCGTCAGACCTGAACTCATGGGACGAGCAGCAACGTCTTATAGCAACTTGAACTGCCAGCTCCGGCCGCCTCTCGAGATGCTCCTATTATAAACTCCCCAGTACCCACCACTATGTAACAGCTGGACGTGAACTCTCATATACCTCACGCCAACACCTCCACTACGAAGATCTACTACTTGGAGCTTGAGGAACGACTCGCCAGCCCTCGTACTATGATACAGCTCTGAACTACTAGTAACGAGTTGGTGGAGTAGTTGAAACGCTGCTACTACTTACTACTTGGACGACTAGGCCTCCCACTCCTCTCGAGCAACAACCCTGACTAGGCAACATGCTGGTGGGCCTACTATATACTGCCAGTCGCCTATGGCAACTTGATGGGTTGCTACTACTACCCTATGCGTAACATCTACGGATGCAGCTACTATACTATGATACCAGCTTGGGATCTCTACTACTTGACCAAACAACAATGGACGGTAAGTTGGACGATCAAACAGTACATATACAGACACCCGACGAGCTCCTACTACTAGTGAACGGTGAACTCAATATTACACTATTGAAATTAGCATCTACTACTGGCTACTACCTGCCTACTATAACGAGTGTGAACTGGGTTGCGCTACCTATCATATATAGCAACATAGGGAGGTCGGGACTGGGTACTAGCTAGGGAGAGCTCGACTAGTGGACCTGAACATGCGCATCTCAGTCTAACGAGGGATAATGGGAGGGGCGAGAAAAGAAGAGCCACTAGCAGTATTATACGATCTTAGTCGAAGCCGGTCAACGACGAAGCAAGAACAACGAGACAGCTGACCCGCACAAACACAACAAAAGTGGATGAGGCTAGAGAGAAAGAGCATCGTAACAATATGGAAAAAAGCAACAAAGTATTAGCTAATTATTAATTCAAAATATAATACCCTTATTGTGTGATAATTGAAAAGAGTCATAATCATTCATAAAAAATACAAGCTTTCAAAATTAATAAAAGTCAATTGCTAACACATGATAAGGTACAATCTAATGCATGCTATTAATGATAAAAGAGATGGACCATTAGAAATCTGATATGACACAAGCTAAAATTAGAATGGACAAGATTAGTTGAAGAAGAGATGGTATATTTATGGTTGTTTCTTTGTTTTTTATCACCACGGCGATTTCGCCATCATCTCTTCGCTTTGACCCTAGGATGAGTTTTTAATTACCTCTTTGTTAGTTTTGTCATTTCGGGATTTGTCAAGATCTAAAATATTTTGGTTTAGAGATACATAATTTAATGTGTGAATGCTTCCCTTTTTTGTTTAGAGAAAGATAATTTATTGTGTAAATTAATATGTTCGTAAAACCAGCCGATCTAACTGGTAACCATGTGGTTAGATCGAAACCGGCCCGTGGCCGACTCCAGTTTTGGGCGATTTTGGTGATCAACCGATATTTTAAACTTTAGATACAATACTAGTTCAACTTCATAATAGATCTATTAGAATTCAAATTCATGTCGTCATTGATTCACCACCGGAATCGAATTTAAAGCAAGTCCTTTATTGTTAGACACATTAACCAATAAACCATATACTATTTAGTAGACAAAAAGAAGGGCCTATATTATACATAACTTAAGTTTTTTTTCATTTTATTTTTAAAAAAAGAGTTGATCAAGATGATTTTTTTAATACTATTTTAATATTATTTACATTAAAATAGAAACTAATTTTTTTTTTGTCAATGATACTTTTATATTTTCCCATCTTTTTCAAAAAAATTTAAAAATACCCTTAAGAACAAATCAATTCATTAAAATCCATTTTTTCCATTAATTTTCTACTTCATTTGAATGTGTTTTGTTTTAATCGCATTCTTTATATACTTTTCATATTTTAATAGATTTTTTTTTTGTATCTTTTTTATTTTTTTAACATTTTTTTCATCACACGGGACTTGACCTGTTAGAACGGTTGAATCTTGACCGGTTAAAGCAGTTGAATCGACCGGTTTAACGGTTAGGTTGGTTAAATGGCTTCCGAGCCCATATTTAGTTAATCGTTCCGGATCGATTTTGTGAACACTGGTATGAATGCTTCCATGAGTCCAACATTTAAAGAACATTTAAAGATGTGTTGTTTCATTGCATGGGAAATTGGGTGCATGAAGGTTGCATGCAAGCAAGTTACAATATGGGAAATGGGGCTAAGGGTTAATCCAGTCATTTATTTGCTTGGTTTGGGATATTTGGGTCATTTTTAAGCTCATGCAAGTGGGAATTTATAAATGGACCATTACTGTAACAATTAGCCAGGTTTCTTGATAATTTGATAATGAAAAAGAAAGCTTCCTTCTCCTCCTTGGTGTAGAGAGAAAGAAAGGGAGTTCCCATCCTTGTGTAATGCGAGTACCATGAGTTAGAGGGCCATCTACTTGATGTACTAGCAAGAATTAGGGGTTGAAAACTGTTCTCTCTCTATTCTCTTGATCGAGATCAATTAAGACAGGTCGTTGTCCCACAATCAGCATCAGATCTATACTTTTTGGTGCTGGTTTTGCACCAAACAATTGGATATGTTATAAATGAGCTTGCCATGTTCAAATGCAGGTCCTTTCTTGGATAGTTTGAATAATTATAAAACAATAAATTTTTGTGAAGTAATCGCCGACAATGTTTGCATAGCCAAATATACTCAATGCATCAAATTTTATTAGCTAATAAAAGTTATAAATTAGCAATTAAGAAAAATAGTTAATCTTCGGCCTCACGGCAAGGTATGTAACGCCCAAAAATGCTCATATATAGGAGTTAAGGTATGGAAGCAATTGATCACTTTCCTTGCGCATCCGAAGTCAAACAGGTCCATCCATTTAGATAGGGCGTAAAAAAGGCTGTATAAAGAAACACCGAATCATACCTTATTAATCGATCATGGTTTTCATTATCGCTAACACTATTTTATTAATTATGTAAAAAAACAAACAAACTTCTAATCTTGTTGAAAAAAAGGGTAAAGCCCTGTCCTCTCCACTGCATTATCCAAAAAAAAACAAATAAACATTAGAAATGATTCTTCCCCATATATCCATGGACAAACAGTGCCCAGAAGCCAAGTGAAGAGTCACATTTTTATTTATGGGGGACATGACCTGGTGCAGATGCCCCTATTGCAGCATGGGCTGCAAGTGTGAACTGCCACCACCACCCAAAAAAAAAAAAAAAAAAACAAAGAAAAAGAATAAAGGTTTAAAAAAATAAAGTGAGTGGAGTACTAAGAAATAATAAAGCTATGCACCATAGAAAGCCTAGTAATATATTGTTTGGTCGCAGTCATTGTTTAGTCGATCGATGCCGAAACGGAATACCATATCATCGAAAATGCCATTCGATGGTGCACCGTTTGCATCATCTGTAAAAGGGGTTGAGACCCCCTTATTCATAAATTATCAGGATTAATGGTAAAATACTGTAAAAACAATTTATCCATTGTTTGCAGGCTATAAATACTTTGTATTCCAGCACCAAAACTAAATTACCATATTTGAAAAATAAGAATCCCTATTTTCTGTTTTTCCTATCTCCCGAAGGAGAACTTTCTACCTGCTTATGAAAACTTACCAAAGTTGGGATTGGTTTCCATGCCCTTCGCCCCGTAATCACAAAGACCTATGAACACAAATAGAAGCATCACAACAACTCTAAACCCACCCATTCTGTTTCCTCATACACACACACACACAAGAAACAGGGTTTGCAACTTTGTATTGGAGGGTTGGGCCTTTATAGATTGAGGGAGGACGCGTTGGGTGCCTTTCCCTTTGTTTTTGTTTTTTTTTTTTTTTTTTTTGCAAGGCTTGTGCGTGGTTAGGTTCAATGAATGCCAATGCCATTTATCTTTCATTATTGTTGTTATATATATATATATATATATATATATATATATATATATAAATAAAGGGTAAGATTTCTATGTTTCTTCTACAACATAGAAGTTCTATCATCCCTTTTATCCAACCGTCTATTCTGAATGGAAGGCTAAGATTGCCCCATTTATAAGTTACGTAATTTTTTTTTTTTAACAAAATTACCCCTTCGGTCTGAAGATTTCAACCTCGAATCGAAACTTAAGATTTTCTTTTTAAAAAAAAAACGTGGTTAAAAAATTCTATCATCAGACCGCAACTTTAAGTTTTTTTAAAAAAAGAAGCAGCGAAAAGCGGTTCGGGGATAATATCTTCGGACTGTTTCTTTTTTTTCTTTTTTTTTTTCAAAACTTAAAATCGATCGGGGATGGCATCCCTAGACCACCTTTTTAATTTTTCTAAAACTTAAAGTTGCAAAACCTAAGTGAAAAAGAACAGTGGTCCAGAGCTATCCCCGGACCACTTTTTTATTCTAAAACTTAAAGTTGCTGTCTGAGGATGACATTCTCGGACCGGAACTTAAGTTTTGAAAAAGAAAAGAGGTCCAAGAATGTCATCATCTGACCGCAACTTAAGTTTTGATCCAAAAAATCAGTCCGATGATGACATCCTCAAATTGAGAGGTAATTCTATCAAAAAAAGAAGTCATGCTAACTGACATTGATCGTAATTTTTGGGTTTAAAGAGATCAAGTAGTATTTTTGTGACTTATTTAAGGTTTGTACGTAATTAACTCTTTGGAAAATTATTTCATGCAGGCTTGACTGCATTTCTATATTATGCGGTATCAAGATGTAAATAGGTAGTCCATTTAAAAACAATTGAAACAAACGATCCAAATGTTTCCTTAATAGAATCATTATTTTTAATTTTTAAAATTTATTTATTTATTCACATTTATAATCTTTATGTTTCTCCAACATGTTTTTAAAAATTAAGTCCAAAAATCCATCTCCCCAATAGGTTTTTAAGAGGTGCCTCATTTCCTACGTGGACGCATCGAAACTGTATTTTACATTTTTCTCTCAATTAATATTCTCCAATGTTAGGCAATTACTACAACGTGGGTCCTACAAGATGGTAGGCCTTTAAATAATGCAAGAAACGATGAGCTTTACAAAAAAGTGTACTATCCGCTGCGTGCGTGCAGCTTTGTAAGACTGCACAGGTTTTATTATGCAGTTTATAAGAAACGTTAATTTTAAATAATTAAAGTACGACACACTCGCGTCAATTTTAAATAACTAAATGAAGACAAGTGTGAGTACTCAAAAGTAAGAGCGACTTTATTTTGACACCTGGTTATAACATTTGACGCTTCTTAAAAATATACGAATCTTGTATAAATATTTAAAAAAAAAATGGTATGGGGCCTTTTGAACTTTTGTGAGTAAGATTTTAAAATATCACTCAGCACATAGCTCTAAAAAAGTTATTATAAGAGTTGGATTTGATTTTTTTTTTTGTGATGATTTGAGATCTTACTCCCATAATTATGAGAGGTCTATCATCCATATTTCAAAATCATAAAAATGGCGGTCTTGAAATTTTTTTATAAAAATATTATATTTAGAACTTGAAATTTTTTTATTTCTAATATCCATATATTTTCATGTGGGGATGATAAGTTGGAAGGTTTTCCAATGTCAAAACAATTTTTCCATGTAAGTTTTAATTGCATTTTAATTTTATAATATAAGGTTGATGTCTTGTATAAATTTTTTTCCATATAAAAAAAGGGTCTCAAAGAACAATGTTAAATCAAAATGTTTATTTAAATTCTAAAATGAAAATAAGGACATGCAGACAAAATCGAATGGGCAAAATTCACTTCAAAATGAGACAATTTACTCATTTATTTAGAGATCAATCTTAGGGTGCCTATGGATAATTTGTTAAATACATATGATCGCAGTTTTTCAATAAAATACCTGTATTTAATTTATTACATTTTTTTCTTAGGAAAATAACATCTAAGAAACGAAAACAAAAATTATATGTCCATAATGGATTTGCGGCCTAATTTACCATGCTTGACCACGAGGGGCGGTGTTTAACCGTCAATGCGTTGATGTCATGTTGAGACTTCTAAAAACTATTTAAATATCACAAGATGCCTTAAGATATATTCATATGTCATTTTAATGCCTATAATTGGTATTTATGTTGAAAATATCCTACAGTTTTGATTAAAAGAAGGACAGAGTCCCCATTTGATCAGTAGTTGGATGCACAGTAGTGAGTTTCTCCTCATATATGTTATATATAAACATTAGGGGTGGGAATCGGGTCGTATCAAGCGGCTGACAAGCAGGTTGACCCGAATCTTGTATGGGTCTAGGTATGGGTCCCAGTAGGTCAGATCCATATCTGACTTGGATCCTATCTGGTTGGGTCGGGGTGAGGTCGGTGTTAACTATCTTACTTGGATCCTACCTAGTTGGCTCGGGTTGAGGTTATGTCCATATCTGACTTGGACCCAATACATATTTCAAATAAATTCTTTATTTTAATTTTTTATAACTTTTACTTTTTTTTTTAAATAAAAAGTTTTCATAAGGTTGCAACCTTATACTGTCGAGGAAAGGTGCATCTCAAAAATCCTACAGTGGAGAGTGTTCCCACATAGGAGAACCCTCCAACGGATAATGTAGACCTTGAGATGAAAGGACATGAAGAAAAGTTTATGAATCTGTTTGATCTGTACCAATTTTTAAATTTTAAATTTTCTGACTGAATTTAAAAAGAGCTTTTGAAGTCAATAATATTTTCGATGCCAAAATGATATCTCTAAGTAAATTTTATAGGTGCACCTAACCTCTACAGTATAAGGAGACAACTTCATACAAACCTCACCTTTTTTTTAATATTCTCAAGTTTGACCACCAAAACTCGGGATACTCGAGCTCGCCACTGTGGTAAGCCCATCTTACTCCGGCAAGTCTAGGTTGGCTCGCATGAGTAGTTAGACATTATCCTACAATCTCTCACATCCATTGCCGTAAAAAAATAATAAGAACTTTATTTATCCCTGACAGCAAAATCTGACCAAAATACTCTGAAGGAAAATTGTTTGGTGCATCATAGCCCCCACCTATTGTAAAGCTCCACCAAAATTAGGTCTGGTAAATAATAGTCTTCCAAAAAAAAAAGTAAAATCAAAAGTTTATATATTTTTTTCAAAAAATATCATTTCTATTTTTTAAAATTTATTTATTTTTATAGATTAATAATCTGGATGTTAAAAATTATATATTGCCTTAAAATTAACTTCTATTTCAAAAATAAATCATTAACGAGCATGTATTTCTACATGTGAGTCCGTGGAGTCATCCAAACCGTGTCCTGGATAGAAAAGCTCAAGTAAATAAAAAGAAAAGAAAAAGCATTACTAAATTGTACCAAATGGAATGTCCTCGCCGTATGCTCGTTTACTTCAACTTTAACGGCTTACTTCTTTTTCTCTCTCTTATTTTTTAGTTCACTATAATAACGTCACTTTTAAAAACAGTACATCTTGTAATACATTTTTGGATAGTTAATTTTTAAGATTTTTATGTTTTTGACAGTTGCTCGATCTACATTATTTTTGAAGCTTTAAATTTTATAATTAACTATAAAAATATATTTGAGGGCTATCACAAAAATTTCTAGTATTGAGACCATATATCTCGATACTATTTGAAGGTTGGCTGTAATTTGATTGTTTAGAGCCTCGGCTCTATATAAACCGCACCGTCATTATCTTTTATACTGAAGGTCATGATGTGTTTTAGATAATGTCCTCTTGTGACAGCTTCCTTAGAGCTCTTCCTCCCTCTCCATTGTAGTTATTGGCATTGCCCCTCTCTCTCTCTTCATTTTGGATCACTAAGCTAATGTGATGCGGTAAACACTTCTCGCTGTCTCTCACGGAGGAAGAGGGACCCTCTCTCCAAACTGAAGAGACCATTCTTTCTCCCCTCGACAAAATGGAGGCCCTCTCTCTTCTCTATGGCCATTATGATTGGGAGTGATTGTCGTTGGTATATTAAAATTTTAGTTAAAATGCCAAATGTTTCACTTATATAAAAAATTACAAATAAAGTCGATCAACTTGTTTTTTTTTTTTTTAAATTACCCCTCGATCAACTCGAATTTTGATTTTTTCTTTAGTAAGGCACTGCTTTAAAGTTTAGGGCACTTCCTTCTTAAAAAAAAAACTAAAAAAATTTAAAATAAAAAATAAAATTCGAGTTAACTCAAAGGGAATTTTGAAAAAAAGAAAAAAAAAGCCAATTGACCTTGTCTTCTTTGTAATTTTTGCCTATAAAGAGAATATTTTGTATTTTACCTAAAATTTTTGGATCCATAAATAAATCACTCCATGATTGATTCAACATTGATTCAACTCGTTTTATACATTTCAGAGCTCAACCAAATTTGATAGATTGCAGTTTTCTTGATGGATCCTGAAGGTCTAAACGGCGATGGTGTGTTCAAAATGCATGTCATTTCTCAATTTGAATAATTAATAGCCAAATTTTTGTAGTCCTCGTAGACAATTTTGTATAGCCGAATACGCTTGTACATCAATTAGGATAGCTAGTAAGGGAAAAGTTGTTGGTGAGCCAGCGGATTTACCAAACGTCCACATTAAGATGGATGTTGTAAAACACCCACCTTCTAAAATAAATATAAATATGGATGGTGTAGAAATATCTATAAAAGAATCACTTTTTAACTGTTGAAAATTTTATTATTATTATTATTGTTTCATACTCATGATCACTCATGATCACATCATTTTGGATTAAAAATCCATCTTTAAGATAGATTTGAGAGGGGGCCAGCATATGCATCCCCTAGTAGAAGTCATATATTTACATGTAAGGAGACACAATTTAATAGTGGCAAGGTTCCATAGCCCTTATAGCCAAGGTGAAGAATTACATTTTCTTTTATTGTGGTCACCTTTCCATTGATTCATATAAGTGGTATTTCTTAGCAGATGGATCATCAAATGTGGATGGCTTTCGATCTCTTTGAAACTGGACAATATGGTATGGGATCAGTAAAAGATGCAGCTACTTTTGGTAGGTTTGAAGTCCCGGTCGGTGCACTAACAGGTTTCGTACCAGTAGGAGCAGTGGAATCAAAATGGGGGCAGTGATGCGGTGCACATGCCTCCATTGCAGCAAGGTATGTAATTTTCTCCCGCACAACTACAAACTATGGAGAACAAAATCGAGTTAAAACCAAAGTGGGAAATAGGAAACTTATCAATATCAATCTCATTCCCATATAATATGGGATTTTTTTATGTGGGTGATTTTGGATATCATCATATCCAACAATCTTCATCTTGATATTAAAATCACCTGATCACCATGCCAACTTCCAATGGATAGCTTTATGAATTCATCTTTTTTTGCCAAATAAATTCTTTCACCATTTTTGCTGGAAAGATTGTGTTTGCTATCATATTTCTCCACCTCAATTAAAACACTCGCATACTTTGCAATGTGTTTTTCTACAATCGAATGCACAAACACTAGCCTTGTACTAAGCAATGCGCTCTAATAGCATTCGTTGAAAATAAAAACCAAGGTTTAACAAAAATAAAAGAAAAAAAAATAGTGCAGAAAAATAAAAGAACAGACACACAAAGATTTACGTGGTTCAGTAAATTGCTTACGTCCATGGGGCAGCAAAGTTCTCTTCCACTAATCAGAAAAATATCATATACACATGGAGAATACAAGGGATTACAAGTTCTCTCTCAAGCCCAAAAACATGGTCTCTCTCTATCATGAACACCCACCCAAGGACTAAAGAACTAACCCACTTCTCTCTGGATTTTTCCTTTCATACATTTCATGTAAATTCTCTCTCTCTACAAGACAAGTTATATGAAGAGGAACCCAAAGTCCATCACGTGAGCCTCTATCTCATTCCCACATGCTAGATTGGGAAAATGTATCTCATTCCCAATAGAAGTCACATGATATGTTTCCTTGTTGTAATTAGATCTATATCTATGGATTCCATTGTATATCTCATCAAATTACCTCCTATAGAAGATTGCGTACAATCCCATTAATATAGGAATACAAGATCAAGTAGATCTCATTCACCGCTACAAGTACGGATTTTTTAGAATTGATTCATTCAGACACACGGAAATCACATGTTGTTTCTTTGGGGGGTGTTGTATATTTTGTTACTTTTATTTATGATTTTTCAAAAAAAGTGTGGATTTATATGCTACAAAAGAAATCAGATGCCTTCATTGTTTCCAAAATTTTAAGGACTTGATAGAAAATCAGAAAGGCAAGAGCATCAAGTGTCTAAGAATTAATAATGGGGGAGAATTTTGTTCTGGTGAGTTTAATAATTTTTGTAATGAACATAGTATTTCTATGCAGTTGATAGTTCTTGGAACCCCTCAGCAAAATGGTATTGTTGAGAGAATGAATCACACCCACCAAGGTATGGTAAAAATAAGGAAAAGAAAAATAGTGCAAAAAACAAAAGAACAGAAATACAAAAATTTACATGGTTTGGCAAGTTGCCTATGTCTACGGGGTCGCAAAGTTCTCTTCTACTAATCAGAAAAAACATCATGTCAACATGAAAAATACAAGGGACTACAAGATCTTGGACAATTTCATATTCTTGGTCCTGACCACCATCTTGCTAGTTCGCATGGGTGAATTCCACCTCAACAGCTTTTGCATCTGACTCTTTCTTTTTCTACATAGAATTTTCATTGAAAATAATATATTGGCTAACTATAACCTTGTGGTCTGTAGGATCCCACAATCTGTACCCCTTTGTACCATCAACATAGCCAAGTAAAACACACTTCTTGGATTTTTCATTCAACTTGGTTTTTTATCTTTGGAATCAAAGAATATGCATCACAGCAAAATACACGAAGGATAGAATAATCAACAAGTTTATCTGTCCAAACGTCTTTTGGTGTCGTGTAGTCAATAGCAGAACTATGAGATATATTAATTAGGAAACAAGCAATACGAACAGTACTGCTCTAACCCGACAGTACTCAACATATACCTAGCATGTTCCGTAATCGTACGATTCATCCTCTCGGCAACACCATTTTGCTGAGGTGTTCCAAGAACTGTCAACTACCTGACAATACCATACTCACTACAAAAATTATTAAATTCATTAGAACAAAATTCTCCCCCATTATCAATTCTTAGACATTTGATGCTCTTGCCTTTCTGATTTCCTGTTATTGACTTAAATTTTGGGAAACTGCTAAAGACATTTGATTTCTTTTCAACATATAAACCCACTTTTTTTAAAAAAAATCATCAATAAAAGTGACAAAATATGTAGCACCTCACATAGAAACAATATGTGATTCCCATGTGTCTGAATGAATCAATTCCAAAAAATTCGTACTTCTAGCAGTGGATAAAACAAATCACAATTGTTTTGCTTTCCAAATAAGCGTGACTCATAAAAATCTAAATAAAAATATTTTAAATCGGAGAGAAGGTTTTTATCGAGAAGTACCTTGAGTACGCATTCACTTATATGACCCAAACATGCATGTCGCGTCATGATAGTGCAACTTTCCTGCTCACTCTCCTTTCTCAACCACTAGTGCTCCTTTTGAAATTTTCAGACATCATTTTTCACCTGTAAACCTGAAACCTTGCTCATCAAAATTTCTCAAGCACAAGAGACTTTTTTTAAGAACCGGATATGTCTGACACTTGGGATGGTGCATATGCCCATTGGACATCTTGATTCTTACATCTCTAACTCCCACTATTTTACATGAGTCATTATTTCCCGTGAGAACAATACATCCATCATATGGTTGGTACCTATAAAACCAATCCCTATGTGGAGTCATGTGAAATGAAACACTTCAATCAAGTAGCCAATACTGCAACACTTCCTCCCTATCCACTGACAAAACTTCCCCATCTTCAGAAAAGTCAACATCTTCTATTAGATTTCCTTGAGAATTACTTGAACTAAGCTTCTCATTAGAACCAGATTTAGGGGCTTCTCGGTTCCCTTTCTGTGCCTTACAATTTTTCCTCATATGACCTAGCTTTACACAACTCCAAGACTTCACTTTCTTATGCCTTCTTGATTTGAATATTTGACTGATCTCTACCTATAACTCTCTCAATTGATCTTCCATGTGCTACAAATACATTCGCAAATGAATCCTAACCAGACTTTCGCCTAGACTCCTCTATCAAAAGTTTCAAAACAACGGAATCAAATTCGAGAGATTTTGCACTACTGAGATTCATGATTAATACGTCCTAAGATTTCGGCATAAAATAAAATAAAATAACAACGTTATCTTCTTCATCAATCTTTACATCCAATGATATCAACTTGCATAAAGTAGAGACAAAAGCGAAAGCATAAGGCAAGATGAGGACAATTGACAAATTAGAGGAAAAAATTATGCAACATGCAAAATGTTATATATTCAGCATTATGTGGGTACTAGAAAAAAAAACCTGCTTTTCTTCTAAAATTACCTAGTAGTTAAAAAATAACTTGCTCTCAAAAGGGCTTAACCATTGTCAAAATGCAGGTGTCTCTACCACAAATACAGAGCAAAAACCTACTCTGAGAAAAATCAGAATAGGTATCAATTAACAAAGAAATATTCAGAGCAAAAACCTATTCTTGAACAAAGACATTTTCCGAGTGAAAACCTATTCTTTAACAAACAAACATTCTGAGCAAAATCCTATTATGAGCAAAAACCTATTCTGAGAAAAATCAACATAAAAATCAATTAACAAAGAAATATTCTTAGCAAACACCTATTCATGAACAAATACATGTTATGAGCAAAAAACCTATTCTTTAACAAACAAATATTCTGAGCAAAGTCCTATTATGAGCAAAACACTTATTCTTTAATAAACAAATATTCTGAGCAAAATCCTATTATGAGCAAATAACTTACTCTTTAACAAACAAATATTCTGTTGAGAATTATACTTAGTTTTATACTCTGGATCATGGACTGTTTTTTATGAAATCAAGACCAAATATACTCAAATATATTCGTATGCAAGCAAAAGCCCCTTATATGTCTGAGCAAAAAACTCATACATACACATCTACCATAGCCAAAACAGAGGACTCTGCACTTAACTATGTACAAATATTGCCAAGGGCATTAGGCCATCAAATGCTAATTGAAACGTATGAGATGATATTTCATGATACCATTGAGCACTTACATATCATTTGAATGGGTGTTTGTTGGTTAAATTGTGATGTATGAACTTCCCGACAGGATGACACTCCAATGGACTCCCCAACAGGATGATACCCTAATGGAGCTCATGGTAGAGCAAGTGGATAACGGTATGAGGATTGATGGGTTGTTCTCAAGGATTGTATGGATAGAGGCTCCATTGTGTCTACCCAACATGGTCCTAGGTTCAGTAGGGATAGGGTACAATGGAGAATTAAACAATTAGCAGTAATCTATAGCGATATTAAAAAATTCATTGCCCAGTCTGATTTTGGATTTGATGGGAGGAGGATGACAATCAGGTCAGCTTGGGAGGCGTATGTGAAGGTAATAAGAGCAAAAACATGTTCTGAGAAAAATCAATACTAGACAACAAATATTGTAAAATCAATACTAGACAATAAATACAGAGAAAAAAAGATTTCTCAGAGAAAACAGAAAATCAAATGAAGCTCCATCTATGCATTTTCAAGGCAAAAATTGTAGAATCAATAGTAGACAAGAAATACAAAGAAAAAAAGATTTCTTAGGGAAAACAGAAAATCAAATGAGGCTTAATCTAAGCATTTTCAGGGCAAAAATTGTAGAATCAATAGTAGACAAGAAATACAGAGAAAAAAAGAATTCTCAAAGAAAACAGAAAAACAAATGAAGCTCCATCGATGTATTTTCAGGGCAAAACTTGTAGAATCAATTGTAGAAAAGAAATATAGAGAAAAAAAGTTTTCTCAGAGAAAACAGAAAATCAAATGAAGCTTAATCTTTGCATTTTCAGGGCAAATATTGTAGAATCAATAGTAGACAAGAAATACAGAGAAAAAAAGAATTCTCAAAGAAAACAGAAAAACAAATGAAGCTCCATCTATGCATTTTCAGGGCAAAACTTGTAGAATCAATTGTAGAAAAGAAATATAGAGAAAAAAAGTTTTCTCAAAGAAAACAGAAAATCAAATGAAGCTTAATCTTTGCATTTTCAAGGCAAAAATTGTAGAATCAATAGTAGACAAGAAATACAGAGAAAAAAAGATTTCTCAAAGAAAACAGAAAATCAAATGAAGCTCCATCTATGCATTTTCAGGGCAAAAATTGTAGAATCAATTGTAGAAAAGAAATATAGAGAAAAAACGTTTTCTCATAGAAAACAGAAAATCAAATGAAGCTTAATCTATGGATTTTCAGGGTAAAAATTGTAGAATCAATAGTAGACAAGAAATACAGAGAAAAAAAGATTTCTCAGAGAAACCAGAAAATCAAATGAAGCTCCATCTATGCATTTTCAAGGCAAAAATTGTAGAATCAATTGTAGAAAAGAAATACAGAGAAAAAAATATTTCTCAGAGAAAACAAAAAATCAAATGAAGCTTAATCTATGCATTTTCAGGGCAAAAATTGTAGAATCAATAGTAGACAAGAAGTACAGAGAAAGAAATATTTCTCAGAGAAAACAGAAAATCAAATGAATCTCCATCTATGCATTTTCAGGGCTAAAATCGTAGAATCAATAGTAGACAAGAAATACAGAGAAAAACATATTTCTCAAAGAAAACAGAAAATCAAATGAAGCTTAATCTATGCATTTTCAGGGTAAAAATTGTAGAATCAATAGTAAACAAGAAATACAGAACATAAAATCAAATGAAGCTTCATCTATGCATTTTCAAGGCAAAAATTGTAGAAACAATAGTAGACAATAAATACAGAGAAAAAAAGATTGGGGTTTTTGCAATACTATAAATCTCAAACAAATACAGAGATATTGGGGTTTTTGCAATACTATAAATCTCAGACAAATACAGGGAGAGAGAGAACCTTTACAGATGCAGTGGCCTGCAGAGAGGCACAGTGAAGAGAGCGATGGGTGGCTTCTTTCGGCTAGTAGCATATGGGTGCGAGAGGGCAACAACAGGAACAAGAAGCAGGCGAGCAGAGAGAAAGACTTTGGCGCGAGCAGAGTGAGAGGGAGGGCATCTATAAATTGGGGGAAGTAGAAGAGAAAGAGAAAAAAACCCAAGAGATATAGTAAGAGAGGGAGTGCATTCTCTTTTTTAGGAAGTAGGAGAGAGAAAATCTAGGAGAGAAAGAGCGAGAGGCGCCCTTTTTAAGACGCTGTGATGACAACGTACCCACTCGGGACTTCGATTTTCAAATGCACAGACCTTTTTTCATAAAAGGTGCAACTCGTTAAACCAACCGTTGGATTTTGTATTTTTCATCACAGCCATTCGGCTCATCTCAAAGGGGTGCACGAGCGGGCTAACCCCATATATATATATATATATATATATATATATATATATATATATATATATATATATATATATATCCGGTTTGTCTAAGGTTAACAACCCCTCAAAATACAAAGTTTGAAGTTAAAAAGGGTTATGATAGGTGTATTATCAAAACAATCATTATTTTTTTATTAAAAGTTATTTAAATATGTAACTTTACCTTTAAGCAAATGTAACTTTGAAGTTTTCACAAAAATACAATGACATTTTGAAAGTTAGTGTCCTTGAACTTTATTTGTAGGGTGCGCTTGTCCTTTAGCTAAAATTTCAACTTTACCCTTATGGATATGAAAAAAGTACCCTTTGTCTTGTGGTAATATTTACAAAATTACCCAAAAAAAATAATTTTTTTTTAAAAATAGACTATAAAATTAATAAATCCACCCTTCGCAACTCTCTCTATCTTAAACTTTTGTAATTTGAAGGATTGTAACTTGAAATTTAGAGCATGTGTATATAAAAAATAGGTGAATCTTTAAAAATATCAAAAAAATATTTTACATGAAATAAATTGATCAAAATACCCCCGAAAAGTTTTGGGGGTATTTTGGTCAAATTATTTTCGTGAATTATTGTTTTTATATTTTTATTAGGTGTGGCTTGATGAGAAGAACTGGTGTGGCTTGATGAGAAGAACACACGCCTAAAATTTCAAATGATTTGGATTTGTAGAAAAATAATTAAAATTTAAATACTACCAGACATCCGTGTTCGTCAGATCGACCCAGATTCAATCTGGGCCGTTGGGCTTATACTATTCCATGAACTACTGAGCTTATACGAACCTAGTCTTATCACTGTATGAAAAAATCTGGCGGCATGTGTTTTTCGACTACCACGGACCTAGCATGTCCATGGCGGTTAAAAAATTCACGTGGAATTGCAACGAACAACGCCGTCCATTCAATAAACCGCCACAGACATAGCAAGTCTGTGACGGTGGCGGAACATTATAGTATTTCCCCTATAGGCGTTTTTTGGGCTTTTCATATATATATATACACACATTTACACATAAAAAAAGTTATGTCATATAACATTATTAAAACACCTAAAAAATAAAAATAATTAAATTTTAATACTCCAAAAAATATTACTTTGTGAATTTGAATTTTATTCATCAAAATTTCTTATAGATCAATCCAAAGTTGCATCGTTACAATATGGAAAAAAGCAACAAAGTATTAGCTAATTATTAATTCAAAATATAGTACCCTTTTGTGTGGTTATTGAAAAGAGTCATAATCATTCATAAAAAATACAAGCTTTCAAAACTAATAAAAATCAATTACTAACACATGAAAAGGTACAATATAATTCATGCTATTAATGATAAAAGAGATGGACCAATAGAAATCTTATATGACACAAAGTAAAATTAGAATGGACAAGAGTAGTTGAAGAAGAGAGATGAATATCAGTGGTTCATAGCTTGGAGAGGGACAAACCAATGGTCAACAGGCTTCGAGAGGGAGAAACCAGTGGTCTACGATTTGTAAAGGGAGAAACTAGATGAGGATGGAGAAACCTTAGAAAGTTTCATAGTAGTTGAAATAAATTATATTTTTTATTTATAATGACAATGACTTATAACAACCCTAATTTAACAAATAAAAATATATTTTATTTTTCAATTTTTATTCTAAACTACTTATTTTATTCTAAAATATTTGTTACTTTTAAAATAAAATATTATTCAATGAATAATGAAAGCTTCTAAAAAGAGAACCGTCGCTTTTAAAAAAAAAAAGGTGTCTAAAAAGTGGATACGGTAATAGACTCTTAATAGAGTTGTCGTATACATATCCAAGAGTGTCGATATGCCTGTTGACATCCTCAAAGTGTCAACCCATGATCAAACCCCAGGAGACGGGTGTCTATGTTCAATGTGCTATACTAAACTGAGAATTTACTGCTCTATCTGCATATAGAAAAGGCTGTCAAATAATGTTAACTTAAAATGTTCATTTAAATTCTAAAATGAAATTAAAGCCCGGAAGACAAATTAAACGAGCCAAATTCACTTCAAATTGAGATTATTTATTAAGTGATACATCACAAGATACTTTGCTAATTAAATACGACTGCAATTTTTTCAATAGAACACCTCAACTTAATCAATTAAATTGTTACCCAAGAAGATTACATCTGATAAAAGAACGAGAAAAGTACGTAGTGGGCTCATTGCTTAGTGTAGTTGTTACTAAACTTTTTCCTTCTTTTCTTTTCTTTTGCTTTTTTTTTACATTCTTCAAGTTCATCCAAATTTTGTTTTTTTTCATTTCTTTTTTTTTTTTTTTTATCAAAGGGGTTTAGGTCATTTTGATGCTTCCTAAAGACTTTCTCTCTCTCTAATCCTGAAAAAATACGTTTCCATGGTGCATGGAATAGTTTCCCAAGTAACTAATAATCTAAAACCCGTGACCTCCAGAAAACAACTAATCCCTTCAAAAGAAAAATCATAACCATTTTTCGAAAAAGTGTTTAAAAAGTTGGACTAGGGTTCCAAGTTCCGACTAGTTATGCCTCTGAGCCCAGGACTCAGTCCACATACAACGAGTCCACATGGGAGAGGAGAGCTTTTATTAAGAAAAAATATTGTGAAAATTTGGGAGACTCAAGTAATTTTTTAACTTGCCGTTACCAAATAGTTGACATAAGGCTTGGATGATTATGAAGTGATTTTTTAACTTGGGGCAAGTCTTGATTTCGACTTACGATTCTTTAGACACTTATGCAAAACGTGCAAATACTATTTTCCTTTGTCTTTGCATTGCAACTCACAAAGCATATATTTTTGTCTGGCCATGACAAAGCATATATTTTTGTCTGGCCATGAAAAATCCAAATATTGGTTTCAAGCGATAGAAAAGCGGCAAAATATACATTTATATAAGTCTTTTGGTTGGGTAGAAACTCTCTAGCAAGTTATCAACCCTCCATCGACGATAAAAGGTTTTGTGGGAACAATTTTATATTTTAGATTTCAGGGTACATCATTTATGAAAAAATAAAAATTTAAAAAAATAAAAAAAAAAATAAAAGGGGGAAAGTGTGGGTAGGCAAGAAGATATTGGGACATCAAAGCATCTATAGAACGAGCAGCAACCAATCGAGAGAGAGACAGAGGAGAATTGCAGAACCAAGCACAAGGGGAAGATAGCCGGAAGACCAGATTCACAGAACCGTTGGGCCCAAATGTGATAGAAGAGTTAGATTGTCTATAGCCAGAATCTATTGAAGGGAGCACCTAGTCTCATCTCAGTTTGTGTCTATGTCCGTGTCTCATCAGCGCTCATGCGCAAGCTACAAGTCGAGCAAGAACGAGATACGAAGGGATGCACTTCACCTCATAGCTTTCCAATGTATTTGGATGTGTTAATATTTTTAGTTTTTTTGAAAATTTAGTGAGGCATACACACCCATACCTGGGTTTTAAATTGTTAGGTTTTCGAAGCTATGAATGGGATTCGAGAGCACGATGTACGACTAAGAGGCGTGCGTGCTAGCACCACAAATTAATAGCTTGTCAGATCCATGTTGGGATATGTTGCTTTAACGTCCTTGAGAGCATGTAAAGACAATGGCCATACTATAGTGACACTATACTCGAGCAGAAATGTGGTCCATATGAGGGACAAACTTTGTAGTGCCTATTGACTCACCGGGCTGGGCAGTCTAGGCTTAGAAATGGAGTCCAAAACTCTTTAGACTTGAGCATTAGGTACAATCACGTAGTTTGCTCTCTTCCTATATACATGGAGACAATGAAGCCGAATTAATTCAACATCAACTCTATGGTGCCTAATTTTCTTTTGGTACTAGGAGTTTTTTGTCTCCAGGGACACCATTGTCATTGTCAGGATCTTTCTGGTCATCATGGTATATTTATGATTGTTTCTTTGTTTTGATCACCACGGCGCTTTCGCCATCATCTCTTTGCTTTGACCCTTGGATGAGTTTGTAGTTACCTCTTTGTTAGTTTTGTCATTTTGGGCGTTGTCAAGGTCTAAAATGTTTTAGTTTAGAGATAGATAATTTTTTGTGTGAATGCTTCCATTTTTGGTTTAGAGAAAGATAATTTATTGTGTAAATTAATGTGGTTGTAAAACCAGTCGAGCTAACCAATAACCGTTCAGTTAGATTGAAACCGGCCAGGGGCCGGTTTCAGTTTTGGGCGATTTTGGTGATCAACCGATATTTTAAACTTTAAATACAATACTACTTCAAATTGATAATAGATGTATTAGAATTCAATTTCATTTCGTCATTGATTCACCACGGGATTCGAATTTGAAACAAGTCCTTTATTATTAGACACATTAACCAATAAACCATATACTACTTAGTAGACAAAAGAAGGGCCTATATTATACATACCTTAAGCTTTTCTTCATTTTATATTTAAAAAAAGAGTTGGTCAAGACGATTTTTTCAATACTATTTTAATGTTCTTTACATTAAGGTAAAAACTAATTTTCTTTTTGTCAATGATACTTTTTTATTTTCCCATCTTTTTCATAAAATTTAAAAAATACCCCTAAACACAAATCGATTCATTAAAATCCATTTTTTTTCATTAATTTTCAACTTCATTTGAATGTGTTTTGTTTTAATCGCATTCTTTGTATACTTTTCATATTTTAATAGATTTTTTTTTTGTATCTTTTTTATTTTTTTAACACTTATATCATTCGGGACTTGTTCCGTTAGAGCGGTTGAATTGACCGGTTTACCGGTTAAGTTGGTTTAATGGCTTAAGAGCCCATATTTAGTTAACCGTTCCGGTTCGATTTTGTGAACACCGGTATGAATGCTTCCATGAATCCAGCATTTAAAGAACATTTAAAGATGTGTTGTTTCATTGCATGGGAAATTGGGTGAAGGTTGCATGCAAGCAAGTTACAGTATGGGAAATGGGGCTAAGCGGTAATCCAGTCATTTATGTGCTTTGTTTGGGATAGTTGGGTCATTTTTAAGCTCAAGCAAGTGGGAATTTATAAATGGACCATTACTGTAACAATTAGCCAGGTTTCTTGATAATTTGATAATGAAAAAGAAAGCTTCCTTCTCCTCCTTGGTGTAGAGAGAAAGAAAGGGAGTTCCCATCCTTGTGTAATGCGAGTACCATGAGTTAGAGGGCCATCCACTTGATGTACTAGCAAGAATTAGGGGTTGAAAACTGTTTTCTCTTTATTCTCTTGATAGAGATCAATTAAGACAGGTCGTTGTCCCACAATCAGCATCAGATCTATATTTTTTGGTGCTGGTTTTGCACCAAACAATTCGATATGTTATAAATGATCTTGCCATGTTCAAGTGCAGGTCCTTTCTTGGTTAGTTTGAATAATTATAAATCAATAAATATTTTTGAAGTAATCGCAGACAATGTTTGCATAGCCAAATATACTCAATGCATCAAATTTTATTCGCTAACAAAAGTTATAAATTAGCAATTAAGAAAAATAGTTAATCTTCGGCCTCACGGCAAGGTATTTAACGCCCAAAAATGCTCATATATAGGAGTTTAAGGTATAGAAGCAATTGATCACTTTCCTTGTGCATCCCAAGTCAAACAGGTCCATTCATATAGATAGGCCGTACAAAGAAAACAGCAAATCACACCCTAATGATGGTTTTCATTATAGCTAAGACCATTTTACTAATACTTTAAAAAATAAAAAATAAAAACTTCTAATCTAGTTGAGAAAGCTAGTAAAGCCCTGTCCACCGCACTGCATTATCCAAAAAAAAAACCCCCACTGCATTATCCAAAAAAAAACAAATTAGAAATGATTCTTCCCCACATATCCATGGACAAACAGTGCCCAGACGCCAAGTGAAGAGTCACATTTTTATTTTTATTTATGCGGGTCATATACGATGATGACCCTTCCATTTATGTAAGTAAGTTTTAGATAATTAGCTGATGGACCTTCACTTCAAATTCAGCTGGCTTTCAAACCCTTTAACAGCAAAGCCTGAAGCCGGACAATCTGGTGGGGAATAGTTGTAGGTATCCTTGCATACACATTGTTCGGAGTTGGAATCCCCTTCGGTGCAATCACATTTTTTGCACCAGATGGGACAGTGATCCCTCACGTCCGAGCAGCGACAAATTGGGGGACATGACCTGGTGCAGAAGCCCCCATTGCAGCATGGGCTGCAAGTGTCACCTGCCACCACCACCACCCAAAAAAAAATAAAAAATAAAAAATAAAAAATAAAAAGAAAACAGGTTTAAGAAAATAAAGTGAGTGGAGTACTAAGAAATAAAAGAGCTACGCACCATAGAAAGAGAGAGAATGAAGATTCAGAAGGGGAAGAGGGCCTGTTAGTTTTCAGCCTAAAGCCTTCATCACTAGCCAAAGCTAGTAATATATTGTTTAGTAGCAGTCATTGTTTAGTCGATCGATGCCGAAACGGAATACCATTTCGTGGAAAATGCCATTCGACGGTGCACCGTTTGCATCATCTGTAAATGGGGTTGAGACCCCCTTATTCATAAATTATCAGGAACAATGGTAAAACACTGTAAAAACAATTTATCCATTGTTTGCCGGCTATAAATACTTTGTATTCCAGCACCAAAACTAAATTACCATATTTGAAAAATAAGAATCCCTATTTTCTGTTTTTCCTATCTCCCGAAGGAGAACTTTCTACCTGCTTATGAAAACTTACCAAAGTTGGGATTGGTTTCCATGCCCTTCGCCCCGTAATCAGAAACACCAATGAACACAAATAGAAGCATCACAACAACTCTAAACCCACCCATTCTGTTTCCTCACACACACACACAAGAAACAGGGTTTGCAACTTGTATTGGAGGGTTGGGCTTTTATAGAGGGAAGCGAGGGCGCGTTGGGTGCCTTTCCCTTTGTTTTTTTTTTTTTTTGCGCAAGGCATGTGGATATATGTGGAAATGTTGCTTTTGGAGTACATTTCCTTATCGTAAACGTGTGGATTTTCATGGTTAGGTTCAATGAATGCCAATGCCATTTATCTTTAATTATTGCTGTCCTATATTTTATATATATATATATATGGTAAGCTTTTTATGCTTACCACTAGCATCAATTTTAAATAATTAAAATACGACGCACTCGCGTCAATTTTAAATAATTAAAGTAAGATAAGCGCCAGTATTCAAAAGTAAGAGTGGCTTTGATTTGACACCTGGTTATAAAATTTGAAGCGTCTCAAAAACATACAAATCTTGTATAAATATTTCAAACGTAATGACACAGATATTTTTCTATATTAATGTGAATAAGATTTTAAAAGATCACTATTAAATTTGATGTAGATCTTGAGAAAAGTTATCACATGGGTGTTAGATTTAACTTTTTTCTAGATATATATTAAATTTGATAGTTATCATTTGGGGTCCTACTCACAAAAATGTAAGAAGGTCTCATAGGATCATTACTCATATTTCAAAATCATAAAAATGGCCGTCTTAAAATTTTTTTACAAGAACGTTATTTTAAAAACTTGAATCTTTTTTTTTTCTTTTTTAATATAAATATATTTTCATGTGGGAATGATCCATTGGATGGTTTTCCAATATCAAAACAATTTTTCCATGTGAGTTTTAGTTGCATTTTAATTTTATAATATAAGGTTGATGTCTTATATAAATTTTTTTTCCATATAAAAAAAAGGGTCTCAAAGAACAATGCTCAATCAAAATGTTTATTTAAATTCTAAAATGAAAATAAGGACATGCAGACAAAATCGAATGGGAAAAATTCACTTCAAAATGAGACAATTTATTCATTTATTTAGAGATCAATCTTAGGGTGCCTATGGATAATTTGTTAAATACATATGATCGCAGTTTTTTCAATAAAATACCTGTATTTAATTTATTACATTTTTTCTTGGAAAAATAACATCTAAACAAAGAAAAGAAAAATAATATACGTAATGGATTTGCGGCCTAATTTACCATGCTTGACCACATGGGGGCCGGTGCGTAACCGTCAATGCGTTGATGTCACGTTGAGACTGATAAAAAATATTTAAAAATCACAAAGATGCCTTAAGATAATATTCAAATGTGATTTTAATGCCTATAATTGGTATTTATTTTGAAAATATCCTACAGTTTTGATTGAAATAAGGACAGAGTCCCTATTTGATCAGCAGTTTGATGCATAGTAGTGAGTTTCTCCTCAAATATGTTTTATATAAACATTAGGGGTGGGAATCGGGTCGCGTCAAGCAGCTGACAAGCTGACCCGTACCTGGTATGGGTCCCAGTAGGTCAGGTCCATAGAGGTCGGGGTTAACTATCTGACTTGGATCCTGTCTGGTTGGGTCGGGTTGAGGTTACGTCCATATCTGACTTGGACCCAATACATATTTCAAATAAATTCTTTATTTTAATTTTTTATAATTTTTAATTCTTTTTTAAAGAAAAAGTTTGCATAAGGTTGCAACCTTATACTGTTGAGGAAAGGTGCAGCTCAAAAATCTTGCAGTGGAGAGTGTTCCCTCATAGTAGAACCCTCCAACGGATCGTCTAGACCTTGAGATGAAAGGACATGAAGAAAAAAAATGATATCCAAGTTAAAAAAATAGTACATCTAGTAAAAAGTCATCTGAACAGTCTCTTTTCAAGATTTTCAAGTGTTTATTAATCTGGTCAATCTGTACTAATTTTAAATTTTAAATTTTTTAACTGAATTTAAAAAGAGCTTTTGAAGCCAAAATAAGATTTTCGCTACCAAAATGATATCTCTAAGTAAATTTTATAGGTGCACCTAAGCTCTACAGTATAAGGAAGCAACCTTATACAAACCTCACCTTTTTTTTTAATATTCTCAAGTTTAACCACCAAAACTCGGGATACTCGAGCTCGCCACTGCGGTAAGCCCATCTTACACTGGCAAGTCTAGGTTGGCTCGCATGAGTAGTTAGACATTATCCTACAATCTCTGATATCCATGGCCCTAAGAAAATAATAAAAATTTTATTTATCCCTGACAGCAAAATCTGACCAAAAGACTCTTGAAGGAAAATTGTTTGGTGCATCATACCCCGCACCTATTACAAAGCTACACCAAAATTAGGTACCGTAAATAGTAGTCCTCCAAAAAAAAGTAAAATCAAAGGTTCATATATTTTCTCTAAACAATATTATTTTTAGCTTTTAAAATTTATTTATTTTTATAGACTAATAATCTACATGTTAAAAATTATATATTCCAGTAAAATTAGGACCAACTTCTATCTCAAAAATAAATCATTAACGGGCATGCATTTCTACATGTGAGTCCGTGGAGTCATCCAAGCCGTGTCCTAGATAGAAAAGCTGAAGTAAATACAAAGGAAGAAAAAAGCATTACTAGATTGTACCAAATGGAATGTCCTCGCCGTATGCTCGTTTACTTCAACTTTAACAACTTACCCTTTTTTTTCTCTTACTTTGTAGTTCACTGTCTTAAGGCCACTTTTGGAAATAGTACTTGTAATGCAGTTTTGGATGGTCAATTTTCAAGATTTTTATGTTTTGACAGTTGCTCGACCTACATTATTTTTGAAGCTTTAAATTTTATAATTAAAAATGAAAATATATTTGAGGGCTATCACACAGATTTCTAGTATTGAGATCATATTTCTCGATACTATTTGAAGGTTTGCTGTAATTTGATTGTTTAGAGCCTCGGCTCTATATAAACTGCACCCTCATTATCTTTTATACTGAAGGTCACAATGTGGTTTAGATAATGGTCTCTTTGTGACAGCTTCCTTAGTGCTCTTCCTCTCTCCATTGTAGTTATTGTCATTGCCCCTCTCTCTCTCTGTTCATTTTTTATCACTAAGCAAATGTGATGCGGGTAAACATCTCTCGATCTCTCTTTCTCTATAGCCATCATGATTGGGAGTGATTTATGTTGGGAGATTAAAATTTTAGTTAAAATGCCAAATGCTCCACTTATATAAAAAAATTAAAAAAGAAAGTCGATCAACTTGTTATTTATTTTATTTTATTTTTTAAATTACCCCTCGATCAACTTGAATTTTGATTTTCTTTTTAGTTAGTAAGGCACTGCTTTAAAGTTTAGGGCACTTCCCTCTTAACGAAAAAATTAAAATAAAAAATAAAATTCGAGATGACTCGAGGGCAATTTTGAAAAAAAGGCCAGTTGACTTATCTTCTTTGTAATTTCTGTCTGTATAAGGAGTATTTTGTATTTTACCTAAAATTTTTGGATCCATACATAGATCACTCCATGATTGATTCAACATTGATTCAACTCGTTTTACACATTTCAGAGCACAACCGAATTTGAAAGTTTGTAGTTTTCTTGATGGATCCTGAAAGTCCAAACGGCGATGGTGTGTTCAAAATGCATGTCATCTCTCAATTTGAATAATTAATAGCCAAATTTTGTAGTCCTCATAGACAATTTTGTGTAGCCGAATACGCTTGTAATAGTGGCAAGGAGACAATTTAATAGGGGCAAGGTTCCATAGCCCTTCTAGCCAAGGTGAAGAATTACATTTTCTTTTATTGTGGTCACCTTTCCATTGATTCATATAGGTGGTATTTCTTAGCGGATGGATCTTCACATCAAATGTGGATGGCTTTCGATCTCTTTGAAACGGGACAATATGGTATGGGATCAGTAAAAGATGCAGCTACATTTGGTAGGTTTGAAGTCCCGGTCCGTGCACTAACAGGTTTCGCACCAGTAGGAGCAGTGGAATCAAAATGGGGGCAGTGACACGGTGCACATGCCTCCATTGCAGCAAGGTATGTAATTTTCACCCGCACAACGAGAAACCATGGAGAACAAAATCGGGTTAAAACCAAAGAGGGAATAGAGAGCTAAAGAAGCATCCTTTGAATCATAATTTTTTTTGAAAAAGCGTATTGCCTTTTTCCTTAAATAAAGTAGAGATGTGATGAGGATTCAAAAGGAAAGAGGCTTCCGAAACGACTCAGAATCTTTGCGTACAAAAACAAAAAAACAAAAAAACAAAGAAAAAAACAAAGAAAGAAAAGAAAAAAAAAGAAAAGAAAGAAAAAAAAGAAGGTATAAACACAACGAGAGAAAGAGTGTGATAAGGGAGCAAGTGTCGAGTGGCTCTGCCTTTGTTTTATGCAAAGCATGTGAAATATGTGGATGTGTGAGTTTTGATCATCTTGACCTCTAGATTTGTGGATGTTAATATTCGGGAGTGTGATGTTTACGTACAAAAATAATAATAATAATAAAAAAAAAAAAAAAGTAAAAAGTAGGCAAGTCAGTAGGGATTTGAATCCTTTCTTGTTGGTGGGATTTGGGCCTTTACTTTTGGGTGAGAATTGAGTGAAATATATCATCTACCACCAAAACCTATAGCCATTCTCATTATTTCATACAAACAAGAATGTCCATATGGGTTTTCATAAAGAAGCCCCTTGGTTTTTCTCTTAGCTCATGCATATAATAATTGAGGACTTGACCCCAATGCCCTCGATCCTTCGAAAAACTTATGAAATTAGACACCGTTTAGTCCAGTTGACTAAATTATCTCCAAAAATAAAAATTTATTTCCATTTTTATAGATAACTCAATTTTCTTAGGGAAATTTTGGTTGAATATTTGTAGCTAATATTATTTATACAAGTCATTTTAACAGGTGCCGTTTGTATAAAGGGTCAACTTTAATCAAAGTAAGGTGAGCCGCTAAATCTCTAAATTGTGCAGGAACATGTAGCTCTGGAGATGAAAAGCATTGTAGCAGTCTAAAAATCTATTCGTAACATTTTTAATGAAATTTAAATATCTAAAAGAGATACAAGTCCCAAAACTATTATGATGGTTTAAATATCCATCTCTACTTCTAATTATGAAATTTAAAGTTTTAAAAAGATGCAGATTAAACAGATCCATAAACACTTGAAAAACTAAAAAATTGATAGTACAAAGAATTTGTTACAAAACAAACCACTTTCAGGACTAAATTTTTTTTTATTTATTTTTCACATCCATAAATCTCGAGGATGAAATGATCAAACTGAGTTATATAATGGGAAAGCAAGAGGCGTTGGAGGACATTCCCATTTGCTAAACGTGTGCTTGGTGGGGTTGGGTTTCACATGAATGCTATTTAACTTTTTTTAATTATTGTTGTCCTTCATGATGTACGTGTAGAGAGAGAGAGTTTTGTTACATGGACCGTGGTTTGTATCAAAGTTACGTTTTAAAAAATAAAAATATATAATCTGAAGATTTTTCAATCTTTGCTATAATGATAAAAAATATAAAAATAAATAATTTAAATAATTTTTTATTATATATATATATATTTATTTATTTTGTTTTCCAACTAATTAAGATATTCAGCCCCGTTAGTGGTTGAACCACTCGAAAAGCCTCCATCCTTTCCTTTCAACACACACACCAAGAAAGAGAGAGAGAGAATGAGTAGGCTGTGCAGCATATGGTTGCCCTGGCAGCGTAGAGGAGCCCATCATAATTGAGGGTATATTCCCACGTGTTAAAGGTGGTGTCTGGACCATGTGGGGGTTGGTTTCACAGTAATGCCATTCATTTTCTCTTTATTATTTTTGTCCTGAGTAGGTGATTTAGAAAGAGAAATTACATGGCAAAGTAAGAGAGAGAGAGAGACAGATTAGATGGCCCAACTACTCACCCACGACATGCCGGTACAAAACTTACATTTCAGTGGTCCATATTAATGGCTTGTGGTGCTAACCATAACAAACATGAAGTTCCCTACTGTAGAAGAATATGGTACTCAAGACATCTAGGTCTTCCCTGCTTTGATGCTAGGATATTAATTCGAAGACAACCCACCATCTGGGAAGAGATCATCTCTATTCTACAGCTAAATCACTGTCCAGGAAGATACCATCTCGATTCCATAGTTAAACCACTGTCCAAGAGGAGAACCTTAAGAACAATCGAAACTTTCTCTTTCTAAATAGGAAAATCACCCAAACTCTTCAAGGGAACGAGTCCTCTACAAGAAACCAGCATCTCAATCTACAGGAGACACATCTGTGGCGTTTCTCTCCATAAAAAGCTCTCTCTTCTCTAAGGGAGGCTTGTCGATGTTGAGGAGGCTCTGCCTCTTTCCTTAAAAGAAGCTACCTTTCTCATATGATGACCCAAATAAGGCATACAAATTCTCTGCTCTTTCATCATATTTATATAAGGTTAAGAGTTCACACCAAATAGGAAACTTCATATAGGTATGGCAAATATCTCAATAACCAAGAGATATATCCAAAGTCCTAATCCTTTTGGAAATTTATTTCCTTTAGGAAACTTATTAATATCAATCTCTATCCCACATAATATGGGATTTCCTTATGTAGGTGATTTTGGATAATCACCTTATCCAACAATCTCCACCTTGATATCAAAATCGCCTAATCACCATGCCAACTTCCATTGGAAAGCTTTAAGAATTCATCTTCTTTTGCTAAATAAATTATTTCACCAATCATGCTGGAAAGATTGTGCTTGCTATCATATGTCTCCACCATAATTAAAATGCTCGCCTACTTTGCCATGTGTTTTTCTACAACCGAATGCATAAACACTAGCCTTGTACTGAACCATACGCTCTGATAGCACTCGTTGAAGATAAAAACCAATGTTTGACAAAAATAAGAAAAAAATAAAAGAGTGCAAAAAAATAAAAGAATTGAAACACAAAGATTTACATGGTTAGGTAAGTTGTCTACGCCCATGGAACAACAAAATTCTCTTCCACTAATCAGAAAAACACTATGTATGCATGGAGAATACAAGGGATTACAAGTTCTCTCTCAAACCCTAAAATATGGTCTTTCTCTCTCATTAACACCCACTCAAGGACTAAAGAACTATCCCTCTTCTTTCTGGATTTTTCCTTGCATACATTTCACGTGTATTCTCTCTCTTTTCAAGACAACTTATATAAAAAGGAACCCAAAGGCCATCACGTGAGCCTCTATGTCATTCCTACATTCTAGGTTGGGAAAAGGTCTCTCATTCCCAATAGAAATCACGTGATGCCTTTCCTTATTGTAATTAGATCTCCTATATCTATGGGTTCCTTTGTACTGTACATCTCATGAAATTACCTCCCATAGAAGATTATGTTTGATCCCATTAATGTAGGAATACAAGATCAATTAGATCTCATTCACCGTTAGAAGTACAAGGTTTTAGAACTTTTTCATTCGGATACATGAAAATCACATGTTGTTTCTTTGGGGGGTGCTGCACATTTTGTCACTTTTATTTATGATTGTTCAAAAAAAAGTGTGGACTTATATGCTAAAAAAGAAATCAGATGCCTTCATTGTTTCCAAAAAGTTAAGGCCTTGGTAGAATATTAGAAAAGCAAGAGCATCAAGTGTCTAAAAACTGATAATGGGGGAGCATTTTTGTCACACCCCAAGAATTTACAATACTGATATTCCTGAGATGTGACAGACAAAACATATATACATCTATTGATAGGACAAATTTACAGTGGCGAGGTCTTACAAAGTAAATAAAGAAAGCTAGTACAACAACAGTATCTTCCAAGGTTGATCTTGACTAGAACTCAAAATGAATCCGCAGTTATCTTGAAAAATGTTTACCATAGTTTGATGAGTTTGGCTACTCAGTAAGTGATCATCATAATCCTAAAAATAATCATGATTGAAATATATCAATATTTTCCAAAATGAGATCTATTAACAAAAATGCATCAACAGTTTCGCTTTCAATAAATGCACAATTAAGTATAATCCGAGTAATTGAAATGCTTATAACACTTTTAACGGCATTACATAATTCAAAGGATTTCACAAAATACCCTACTGGCGTCCCAGGTAGGTCACCTATATACCCCATCAGCGTCCTGATGGGTCCACTTAATCCCTATCGGCGTCCCAGATAGGTCCACTTAATCCCTACAGGTCCACTTATACCTCACCGGCATACCGGATGAGTCCACTTAATCCCTACCGGCGTCCCAGATAGGTCCACTTATACCTCACCGGCGAACCGGATGAGTCCACTTGCATACTTAAATTATCTCTTTAAACATTCGAAAGGAGCAATATCATGTACTCAACATATCACTGAAACCATTAATACGAATTTCACTTAAACCATTAATAACAGTCACTCTCTATAACATTTCCAAAATAACCAATCAAATATTTTGGGCTCAAATTTAGAAAGGTAGCAGTTTGTAAAGGCATTCTAGCTTAATTGCCAATTTAATATGTATAGAAAAACTCTTATAAAAATTCAAGAATACGGAATTATCACAATTTATGGGATATCAATCCACAAATAAACATTTCACAACAATACTTAATCAATTGCAAAAATGTCAATTTTTAAATAATAAGGCAGTCATTTGCACATGAATTTTTCAATGTCTAAATATTCAAAACACTAGAAAGAAATATCACAATTTTACTAAAAGCAGAAATATCACACTTATTTCTAACAATAGACAAGAAAAATAAATAAATTTATTTTTCTAATTTACAGCATTCAAAATTGCTAACATAGATAAAATATCACAATTTTTATTAAAAAGATTATTTTTCAAGATAATGAGATCACGTGCGCATAAAATTTATCGCACCTAAAATTCATGATAATAAGCAGAAATAATTATTTCATTTTATTTTTAAAAAGTATGGATTATTTTTCGAGACAATGAGGTCACTTACACATAAAACTGATAAAATAAAGATCCTAGACCGAAATATCACTATTTATTAAAAATAGACTATTTTTCAGGAAGACGAAGTCACTTACCTAAAATATTTGAGAGGGAGCTTCCGATAAAAATTCGGCTAGGGAGAGGAACTCACTGTGTTTCCACCAGAAAGGGAAATATTTCAAAAGTTTTCTAGGGTGGGAGTCCTCACCTCTCGTATTTAAACTCTTACGACACCTTATTATAATATTTTATTAAGTGACACCTTATAAACGAGGTGTAACCGTTACAATACCCCTTATATGCTTAAAGCCCACGTCCACTTGACGTGGCAAGGCAGGAGCAAACAAAAGAAACTTAACCAAAAGATTTTGAAAACAGTGATGGTCCCTAAGGACCATCATGCTCATATAGACCATCACTTATTAAGAGTTTCTTTCCTTTTTTTTTATTTTTATTTTTTTACTTTTTTTTTTAAAATTTTAGAATTATTACATTCTTCCCCCCTTAAAGAAATTTAGTCCTCTAAATTTGTGTACCTGATTACTGAAAAAGATAGGGATATTTTTTTTTCTCATATTCTTTCAACTTCATTATTATTTTAAGTACATTTTTTTTAAAAAAAATTTCTTAATAATCTTAAACCTATTGCTCTGATACCATAATTGTCACACCCCAAGAATTTACAATACTGATATTCCTGAGATGTGACAGACAAAACATATATACATCTATTGATAGGACAAATTTACAGTGGCGAGGTCTTACAAAGTAAATACAGAAAGCTAGTACAACAACAGTATCTTCCAAGGTTGATCTTGACTAGCACTCCAAATGAATCCGCAGTTATCCTGAAAAATGTTTACCATAGTTTGATGAGTTTGGCTACTCAGTAAGTGATCATCATAATCCTAAAAATAATCATGATTGAAAGATATCAATATTTTCCAAAATGAGATCTATTAACAGAAATGCATCAGCAGTTTCGCTTTCAATAAATGCATAATTAAGTATAATCCGAGTAATTGAAATGCTTATAACACTTTTAACGGCAGTACATAATTCAAAGGATTTCACAAAATACCTTACTGGCATCCCAAGTAGGTCACCTATATACCCCATCAGCGTCCTGATGGGTCCACTTAATCCCTATTGGCGTTCCAGATAGGTCCACTTAATCCCTGCAGGTCCACTTATACCTCACTGACATACCGGATGAGTCCACTTAATCCCTACCGGCGTATCAGATAGGTCCACTTATACCTCACCGGTGAACCGGATGAGTCCACTTGCATACTTAAATTATCTCTTTAAACATTCGAAAGCAGTAATATCATGTACTCAACATATCACTAAAACCATTAATACGAATTTCACTCAAACCATTAATAATAGTCACTCTCTATAACATTTCAAAAATAACCAATCAAATATTTTGGGCTCAAATTTAGAAAGGTAGCAGTTTGTAAAGGCATTCTAGCTTAATTGCCAATTTAATATGTATAGAAAAACTCTTATAAAAATTCAAGAATACGGAATTATCACAATTTATGGGATATCAATCCACAAATAAACATTTCACAACAATACTATAATCAATTGCAAAAATGTCAATTTTTAAATAATAAGGCAGTCATTTGCACATGAATTTTTCAATGTCTAAATATTCAAAACAGTAGAAAGAAATATCACAATTTTACTAAAAGCAGAAATATCACACTTATTTCTAACAATAGACAAGAAAAATAAATAAATTTATTTTTCTAATTTATAGCATTCAAAATTGCTAACATAGATAAAATATCACAATTTTTATTAAAAAGATTATTTTTCAAGATAACGAGGTCACGTGCGCATAAAATTTATCGCACCTAAAATTCATGATAAAAAGCAGAAATAATTATTTCATTTTATTTTAAAAAAGAATGGATTATTTTTCGAGACAATGAGGTCACCTACACACAAAACTGATAAAATAAAGATCCTAGACCGAAATATCACTATTTATTAAAAATAGACTATTTTTCAGGAAGACGATGTCACTTACCTAAAATATTTGAGAGGGAGCTTCCGATAAAAATTCAGCTAGGGAGAGGAGCTCACTGTGTTTCGACCAGAAAGGGAAAGATTTCAAAAGTTTTCTAGGGTGGGAGTCCTCACCTCTCGTATTTAAACTCTTACGACACCTTATTATAATATTTTATTAAGTGACACCTCATAAACGAGGTGTAACCGTTACAATACCCCTTATATGCTTAAAGCCCACGTCCACTTGACGTGGCAAGGCAGGAGCAAACAAAAGAAACTTAACCAAAAGATTTTGAAAACAGTGATGGTCCCTAAGGACCATCATGCTCATATAGACCATCACTTATTAAGAGTTTCTTTCCTTCTTTTTTATTTTTATTTTTTTACTTTTTTTTTTTTAATTTTAGAATTATTACAATTTTGTTCTGGTGAGTTTAATAATTTTTATAATGAACATAGTATTGTTATGTAGTTGATAGTTCTTGTAACCCCTCAGCAAATGGTATTGCTGGGAGAATGAATTGCACCGACCAAAGTTTGGCAAAAAAGGGAAAGAAACATAGTGCAAAAAATAAAAAAACAAAAACACAAATATTTACGTGGTTCGGCAAATTGCCTACGTCCATAGGGCAGCAAAGTACTCTTCTACTAATCAGAAAAACACAATGCAAGTATGGAGAATACAAGGGATTACATGCTCTTGGACAATTTCATGTTCTTGGTTCTGACTACCATCTCACTAGTTCTCATGGGTGCATTCCACCTCAACAGCTTTAGCATCTGGTTTATCTTTATTTTTCTACATAGAATTTTTATTGAAAATAATATCTCGGCTAACTATAACCTTGTGGTCAGGAGGATCCCACAATATATACCCCTTTGTACCATCAACATAGCTAAGTAAAACACAAATTCTTGGATTTTTCATCCAACTTAGTTTTTTTTTCGTTGGAATCAAAGAATATGCATCATAGCCAAAAACACGAATGAAAGAATAATCAACAGGTTTATCTTTCCAAACCTCTTTTAGTGTCTTGTAGTCAATAGCATAACTAGGAGACCTATTGATTAGGAAACAAGCAGTACGAACAACACTGCTCTAACCTAGCAGCACTCAACATACACCTAACAAGTTCCATAATGGTCATATTCATCCTCTCGGAAACACCATTTTGCTAAGGTGTTCAAAGAACACTCAACTACCTAGCAATACCATGCTCACTACAAAAATAATTAAATTCTCCATATCTTCTCCCCCATTATCAGTTCTTAGACATTTGATGCTCATGCTTTTTCTATTTTCTACCATTGACTTAAAGTTTAAGAAACAACTAAACGCATCTGATTTATTTTTCAGCATATAAACCCACTCTTTTATTAAAAATCATAAATAACAGTGACAAAATATGCAGCACCCCCTATAGAAGCAATAGGTGACTCCCATGTGTCTGAATGAATCAATTCCAAAAATTTCGTATTTCTAGCGGTGGATAAAGCAAATCACAATTTGTTATGCTTTCCAAATAAGCATGACTCATAAAAATCTAAATTAAAAGACTTTAAACCAGGGATAAGGTTTTTATCGAGAAGTACCTTGAGTATGCGCTCACTCATATGACCCAAAAGTACGTGTCACATCATGATAGACTACACCTTTGCAATATCGGTCTCTCCCAAAAATGTTTCACCAACAAGCCTGTGCAAATTGCTTGCCTACTTTCCTTTCGCCACTACTAGTGCTCATTTTGACATTTTCAAACATCCTTTTTTACCTGTAAACTTAAAACTTTGCTCATCTAATTTTCTCAAGGACAAGAGACTTCTTTTAATACTCGAAACATGTCCGATACCTGGGATGGTGCAGATGTCTCCATTGAAAATCTTGATTCTTACATCTCCAACTCCCACTATTTTACATGAGTCATTATTTCCCGTGCAAAAAATATCTTCATTATATAGTTGGTACCTATAGATCTAATCCCTATGTGGAGTCATGTGAAGTGATGTACTTGAATCAAGTAGCCAATACTGCAAAACTTTCTCCCTATCCACTGACAAAACTTCTCCATCTTCAGAAAAGTCAACATATTCTAAAAGAAAATACGGGTATGGTGATATGACTATCACCAAACCCAACAATCTCCACCTTGATAGCAAAATTACCATAATTGCCTTGGCAGCCTTTATTCTTAATTTCTTTCACTTGCCTACATTGTGGAATTTTCATAAACACTTTGCTTTCATATTTCACCACCTCAAACCATCGATCCATCAAAGTTTGTCATTCATATTTCCTTATTGCAAAGCTTAGTCTTGTACACACCTTGTGTTGTGATACCAATTATAGGGTTCTTGGGAACCCCTAGCTTACGGAATCGGGAATCCCAAATACCGAAATCCCACCTAAGATCATGTACATGATTGACTAAACGTGAAGTAGATGAATATAATTGTAAATCGAGTATGAAAAATAAATAAAACATAAAAAACACATCACCAAAACACACGATTTATGCGGTTCACACCTTAGGGCTATATCCACGGCTTCGGCAAGTATAAATCTACTATCACAATGAAGATTACAATTTTGGGTTATAAGAGATAATACCTCTCTATAAACATGGGTAAAAAACCTTCACCGATCTCCCTTCTAAACCCACTCTCCCAACCAAATAATACCGCTGATCAACATCTTTCCCACTGCTATACCGCTATCGGAAAGAGCCCTTGAGAGCAACCGAAAGACTCTCTCTCCAAAAGTGAAAACTTAACTAACCCAAAATCTCAGGGGAATACCTCATCTTGGAGGTTATGTCTCTCTCTCTTGGAGACATCTAATTCTTGGAGATCTCTTCCCATAACCCCCAAAAGGTGACCCTCAAAAGGATGGGTAGAAGAAAATGAGTGTGGTGATTTAGCTATCACCAAACCTAACAAACAGAAGGTTTTTTGAGTAATTTTTTTTTTTTTTAAACCAATAGGCCATCTCAAACCCCCTTGTTGATCAATCCAGCTACAATTGAACCCTTTTAGCACCAAAAATCAGTATGTTGATTAAAACATACATTTGGGCGAGATTCTTCATAAAAATCTCTCATCGTTTTTAAGCACTTCTCACAATGCCTCATTAATTTCTCAACTAATTCATCTAAAATTTTATTCAAAATATAGGTCTTGGAGTTGACTAATAGAGCCATATAATAATTTTTTGCGTCAAAACAAAAATTAAGAGTCCAAGACAACAAATTCTAAGGGATTTTCTAACCAAAAATTGAAAATCTCTCTCTCATTGTTTAGCCAGCTTCATTCGAATTTGTCACCAGTTTCTTATGACATTGATCTACGAAGCCCTAGGTTTATACCCTTTATGGACTATATTGGAAGCTTATCAACGACTTTAACAATAGAGAGGCAATAGTCGAGCAGCAAGGCTAGTGCAGCCACGAGAAGAGATTTTGGTATCGAACAAGCCAGTTTCAAGATCGTGGTGCTAGGTCTGAAGATGCACCGTCTGAGGGTCGCAGGGATGCCACTGCAACACCTATTAATGACCTAAATATTGTTGGTCCAAGTGCTAGAGTTCAGGGCAGCAGCTCAACTCTCCATTGTTTCAAGTGTGGGGATGTGGGTCACAAGGTAGGAGATTATAGGAAATCGAATAGTTGTCTAGATAAGAGCAAGCAACTCATAATTGTAGATGAGAACCTAAATGATATTGATGGGTATGATGATGATACAATTTATGATAATGAGCCAAAAGAGGAAGGTCTTGTCTATGGGTTGGAGAGTCCGTAGTTATTCGAAAGAGACTACTAACGCTCAAGCAAGAAAATCAAGAGGATTGATTGAGGACCAATATTTTTCACATTTGTACCATTGGAGCAAAGGTGTACAAACTTATTATTGATAGTGGGAATTGTTACAATGTAATCTCACAAAATGCGGTCACAAAGCTTAAGCTCGACACAGAAAAGCATACCCAACCATACAAGCTCATTTGGTTCAAAAAGGGCAAAATGAGGTACGAGTTAAGGTACTTAACAACTCAAAATCTATCTTTCTAAAATTAATCATTTGATGGCTTTTAGGTGAATCCCAAAATTTCATGTTAAAAAGAAAAAAGGAAAAGAAAAAAATAAAAAAGCTCCTAAATAGCAATTTTACTTGAGAGAGTAAATGGACAGTATGCTCCGACAAGGGCATAACATATACCCAAAAATAAATAACGTTATTTTTCATATCACACCTAAGTGCTTAGAAATTTGTAGTCTTTATCATTCTTCATTTTCTTTTATTTCTTTTTTGGAATCACCCGTCCACTGATACTAACACGATTTCTTGAATTCCATAGTTCATCAAGGAGCACTTTTCTCAAGGTTGTAAATTTATTGCACTCCATCGGGCGTACACTTTACGCGCTTGCCCTTTAAAGGATAAACACGGAGGCCGGACGAAAATGGGTCACTCAACTATTTTTCCAATTGGTATATTAAATGGTGGACCCGGTTTCTATACCGCCAAGCCCCGTATATGTAGAAATGTGGGCTTCTTAATAAAGATATTTATGAGATGAGTTTTAGGATTTAATTTTTTATGACATGTAATCTGTAACATGGAGATTATGAATATGAACAAAATAAATAAATTTTAACAATTAAAAATATCAATTCTAATAAAAAAACATTTGGACCTACATGGATCACATCCATCTTTGAGATGTATGCTTTGCACTTTCTGGACCAAAGTAGAAATGCATTCATCTTAAAGATGGATGCTTTATACTTTTTGAACTGCATTTCTACATGCATCCATTTTAAAGATGGACGCTTTACACTTTTTGGACAGCATATGTAGACATGCATTCCAAAAACAATGTTCCTTAAATGGTGGACCACCAAAATGTAAGTTTATGCCCCCATGTGGATGGTGAGTAATAATGTATGGATCGAATGGGGACCACATGCCCGCATGTGGATGGTGAGTAATAATGTATGGATAGAATGGGGACCACAACGTTCTGTACCATTAACATTTTCCTCTTAATTATTTTGGTCATATGCAAATCAGTTATAATGATGTGGGTCTTACAACATGATTGGCCATTAATTTGGGCAAGCGAAGACTAGTACTACCAATAGGACTTATCCATCTGCTTTATGCAAGCAGGTTTACAAATAAAAGACCGGATTGTATAATACGAGGTTATTTGTCTTTTTGACAAGTAGGTTAAAATTACTTCTAGATGTCAAATTGGAATGCTTTAGATGCTTCGTAAAGTTTGACATTTGTTTTTTTTTAACTTTCGAAAACTTAGATTTATCATACTGGGTGTTTACCGTAACAAGAGATAATCAAGATGGGCTCGGTTTCCAATAGAGTCGAGCCCAGACGAATATGGCTCACTCAATTGTTTGACTTTCTAACTTGTATATTAAATCGTGGACCACCAAAATGTGTGTTTATGCGTATTGTAATTGTGTATGCATGGATTGGGTACAAGTAAAATTTTCCTCTTAATTATTTTGGTCATATGTAAGTCAATAATTATGATGTGCGTCCTCCATTATGGCTGGCCATTGAACTGGGGAAGTGAAGACTTGCTCTACCAAGGCAGGATGGTGATCTATGAGGCTATTTATCTCTCTTACAAGGAGAGTAAAAGCATTTCTAGCCATTGGATGTTAAATTGGATGGCGTGGGATAACTCAAAAAGTTTGAAAAAAAAAAAATTGAATTTTTCGTCTAGTCAATGGCATATGCTCTAAGCAACTCGAGTGAAATCTAAAAGATAAGAGTGGTTGTGACCTCCTTGTGGCAAAAGTAAACGCTCTCTTTTTATATTTTTCCTTAACGAAAAAAACTGTGTGGTTGTTAGATTTGGTGCTATCTAAAATCACCCACATAAAGAAATCTCATATTATGTGGGATTGGGATTGAGATTGATATTGATAAGTTTCTTAAATGAAATAGAAATCCAAAATGATTATGGTATCTCTTGGTTTTTGAGGTATATGTAATATTTATAAAAAGTTTCTTATTTAGAGTGAATTCCTAACCTTATATATATGGGATAAAAGAGGAAAGATATGTGTGCCTATTAAGATCACTATATTGGAAAAGTGGGCTTCTTCTAGAGATCGAGGGGGGCAAAATCCTCATGTGCATGGAATGCAAGGTCTCCTCTTAGAGAGAAGAGAGCTTCCTATAGAGTGAAACTTTGCGATGATGCCTCTTGTAGACTCTTGAAGAATGAAGGGTTGGTTTCATGTAGAGAAGCGGTTCCTATTAAGATTTTGAGTGATTTCCCCGTTTAGTAATCTAAAGTTTCGGTTTTTCTCAAAGTTTTCTTCCTAGATAGTGGTTTAGTTATGGAATAAAGATGAGAGATCGGTGTCATTTGGGAGAGCAGGTGTAAACTGATTATACTCGACTTGGTTTTGTCGAGGGTTAAAGAAGTAACTCTATGCTAACTTTCATTAGCATAATGGATTTCAGTTTGCTGAACCCATAGATGTAGCCCTTATAGGATAAAAAACATAAAATCTGTGTGTTCTTGAATATCTATGTTTCGTACTTTGTTTCTCATACTTTATTCAACACATCAGGTTTAGAGCTTCTGCGCACAATAAGTTGGTATCAGTGCTCAGATTGGGGTTGTTTATAAGGTGGTAAAGGTTTTGAATGTAAGGTTGAAGTTAAAGAAATTGATGGCAAATATTATTTTTTAGTAAGAATGATGAAAGAATTTATTGGGCAAATGATGATGAATTCGTAAAACTATCCGTTGGATGTTGGCAGGGTAAGCAGATGATTTTGTTATTAGGGTGGAGATTATTGGATTTGGTGTTATCCAAAATCACCCACATAAGAAAATCCCATATTATGTGGAATTGAAATTGATATTGATAAGTTTCTTAGAAGAAATAGCACTGCAAAAAGATTAAGATTCTTCGATATATTCTCTTGGTTTTTTAGATATATGTAACATCTATAGAAAATCCAAAATTCTTATAAACCTATATAAAATATGGAAGATAGAATATTTTTGGGGCTGCAAACCTAATTTTTTAGATCCATGAGTTTGGAAGTCCAATATTTGTATCTCTGGAGTTTCAAATCCTCAATCCACCTCCAATATGGCCTTATGTCACCGCCTGAGTAATGGCCATCCCACAACCTTATTCCTTCAATACCCAGACTTAGTAGGGTACTAGGCGAGTTCCTGCCAAGTCCATGGCGAGTCATCTGGTAACCAGTTTTGAAGTGGAAAAACAGTAAGCAAATGGAGTTCTTTTTTTTATTATTTTATTATTTATTTATTTATTTATTTTTTGTTTGGGTTCAATAGTCAATTTCTTACCCCATCTTTGAGCAAAAGTTTCATTTGGGAGATTTTGTATTTAAAAATGTCATTGTTTTTTATCCCTAAAATCAAATCCATCTTTCACAATATATCACTAGTCAATTAAATCATCTGAAATTTTATCCAAAATGTTGGTATTGGAGCTCAATTAGGGCGTGTTTGTTTGACTTAATTTGTTAAAAGTTCCAAAATGTTGGTATTGGAGCTCAATTAGGGCGTGTTTGTTTGACTTAATTTGTTAAAAGTTCCGCATTTGACACGCAATAATTTTTATTTCTTTATGAGAGATATCTTCCAGCAAAGTTTCTACTTTTTTGTTAAAATATGAAAGTTAAAGTTCCTAAGGGTAGAGAATTAATCTTTCATAATGTTTTTGTCATTATTCAATCTTCACTATTAAATATTTACTACTTAATATATTATACAATATTTTGTTTATATATTAAATAATTTATTTAATATATAATATTAATAAATAAATAATAATTTATATAAATACTAGAATATATTATATTATATATTAGATAATATAAGCATAATATAAAAGAAAAATATACAATGAGGCCAATTATCTTTGGTACAAGGTAGTCACAATTGATCTTGACCATTGAATGTGAAATTAGATGGTTATATTTATTCCATTGAGCAAGCTCAAGCTTCAAAAGAAATTTTCTCAAACTTTGTGACATGCCCAAGCTATCAAATTCCATATCGGATGGTTATAAGTACTTGTGACCTCCTTATATTAAAGGTAAATGTTCTCATTGTATGCAATCCCTAATATATATAATATTAGTATTATTAATATTATATAATATAATATTATTATAACATAATATTATATAATATCTTATTTTATAGTAATATATTATATAGTTATATTTATTTTATTCATGTAATTTGTATTATATATATATTCTTTTATATTATATATCATATATGGGAAAAGTTTGCATAGAGCCTAGGCTCTAAACAATCAAATTAGAGCCTTCATCAAAAATTTCATCAGCAGAAGTTGTTTTGATGCTCAAATATCTTTAAAATAATCGTCTCGACCTCAAGATGCATGGACTTGAGAAAAGAAATGGATTTTAATTTTTGTAAATAGCGCATCCTCTAATACAATTTTTTACCTTTTTTTGAAGTTCTAACATTTATAATTAAAGATGAAAATATACTTTAAGGTTAGTAAAAAATTTCTAGTATTGAAGCCACATTTCTTGACACTATTTGAAGGTAGGCTCAAATTTGATTGTTTAGAGCCTCGGCTTTATACAAACCGCACCCTATATATATATATATGGAAAAAGCTTGGGTGAGCCCACTAGCTCACAGAATAGTATATATATATATATATATATATATATATATATATATATATATATATATATATATATATATATATATATATATATATATATATATATATATATATATATATATATATATATGTGGAAAACGCTTGGGTGAGCCCATTTGATGCTCATGCTTTTTTTATTTTCTACCATTGACTTAAATTTTAAGAAACAACTAAACATATCTAATTTCTTTTTCAGCATATAAAACCACTCTTTTCTTAAAAAATCATAAATAACAGTGACAAAATATGCAGCACCCCCCCATAGAAACAATAGGTGATTCCCATGTGTCTAAATGACTCAATTCCAAAAAATCCATACTTCTAACTGTAAATAAAGCAAATCACAATTTGTTCTGCTTTCCATATGACCTAAAAGAGCCCTTGAGAGCAACCAAAAGACTCTCTCTCCAGAAGTGGAAACTTAACTAACCCATAATCTCAGGGGAATATCTCATCTTGGAGGTTATGTCTCTCTCTCTTGAAGACACATCCAATTCTTGGATATCGCTTCCCATAACCCCCAAAGGGTGACCCTCAAAAGGATGGGTAGAAGAATATGAGTGTGGTGATTTAGCTCTCACCAAACCTAACAAACATAAGGTTTTTTTAGTAATTTTTGTTTTTTTTAAACCAATAGGCCATCTCAAACCCCCTTGTTGATCCAGCTACAATCGAACCCTTTTAGCACCAAAAATCATTATTTTGATTAAAAGTTACATCTGGGCGAGATTTTTCATAAAAATCTCCCATCGTTTTTAAGCACTTTTCGCAATGCCTCTCTAATTTCTCAACTAATTCATCTAAAATTTTATTCAGAATATAGGTTCTGGAGCTGACTAATAAAGCCGTAGAATAATTTTTTGCATCGATAACCAAAATTAAGAGTCCAAGACAACAAATTCTAAGGGATTTTCTAACAAAAAATTGAAAATCTCTCTCTCATTGTTGAGCCAGCTTCATTCGAATTTGTCACCAGTTTCCTATGACAATGATCTACGAAGCCCTAACATATCACTCGAATCAAAACAAGCAGTCTCCTAAGATCTATTTTTGGTTCTTTGAGCCATGTTTTGGAAATTTTATTCTTGAAGTGTTTTATTATATTATATATTAGATAATATCTGCATAATATAAAAGAAAAATATACAATGAGACCAATTATCTTTGGTACAAGGTAGTCACAATTGATCTTGACCATTGAATGTGAAATTCGATGGCTATATTTATTCCATTGAGCTAGCTCAAGCTTCAAAAGAAATTTTTTCAAACTTTGTGACATACCTAAGCTATCAAATTCCATATCAGATGGTTATAAGTACTTGTGTTAAAAGTAAATTGTCTCATTGTATGCAATCCCTAATATATATATATAATATTAGTATTATTAATATCATATAATATAATATTATTATAACATAATATTATACAATATCTTATTTTATAGTATTATATTATATTATATATTATATAGTTATATTTATTTTATTCATGTAATTTTTATTATATAGTATATATTCTTTTATATTATATATAATATATATGGAAAAAGTTTGCATAGAGCCTAGGCTCTAAACAATCAAATTAGAGCCTTCCTCAAAAATTTCACTAGCAGAAGTTGTTTTGATGCTCAAATATCTTCAAATTGATTGTCTCGACCTCAAGATGCATGGACTTGAGAAAAAAAATGGATTTTAATTTTTGGATATAGCGCAAATTGTAATGCAATTTTTAACCTGTTTTTGAAGTTTTAAGTTTTATAATTAAAAATGAAAATATATTTTAAGGTTGGTCAAAAATTTCTAATATTGAAATCACATTTCTTGACACTATTTGAAGGTAGGCTCAAATTTGATTGTTTAGAGCAATGGTTTAAAAAACGGATCGGTGACCCGGATCGAGCTCCCAAAAAACTGATCCGGATCAGCGAATCGGCGATCCAGATCGAGAATCAGGTGAATCGGTTAGAATAAAGCTTCAAAAAAATCTGAAAAAATTATTAAAATTCATTATAAATATTGTTTTTTAGGAATTCAATAAGAAATGAGGGTACTCCATTAAGAATTTTTATGTTTTTGAATGAATATGCGAATATTGATATGTTCTTTCCCTGCATGAACCGCCATTCAGCATTTAATTTACATCACACAAAAGGATAAACATAGAATTATCATGGAATAAGTATATCAACATACATGAACTACAACAGTCATTCCAACTAAAAAATCCATGAACAACAAATAAAAAAAATACAGTTTTGCATTAAAAATATAATAACATGCATTTTTTTGCATAAATAATCCATCAACATACAGTTTTTTCAACAAAAACTTTAACAATAAGAATTTAAAATATGGTTTAATACCTCATGATAATTAAAACCTTGTCACGATTTTCACATCTTTTCAGAAAATCATCATTTTTCAAAAAATTCGATCATGGAAAAAAAAAAAAAAAAAATTACAGCAAACTCAAACAATAAAAATTAAAAATTGGGTTTAATACATCATGATAATCAAAACTTTATCATGATTTTACAATCTTTTCGGAAAATCATCATTTTTCAAAAAATTCGATCATGGATAAAAAGAAATTAAAAAAAAAAGTACAGCAAATTTTCAAAAAAATTGATCATGGATTACAAAAAAAAATTCGATTATGGATTAAAAAAAAAAATTAACAAATTTTCAAAAAGTTTGATCATGGATTAAAAAAAAAAATCACAAATTTTCAAAAAATTCGATCATGGATTACAAAAAAGAATTTGATCATGGATTAAAAAAAAAAATCACAAATTTTCAAAAAATTCAATCATGGATTACAAAAAATTCGATCATGGATTACAAAAAATTTGATCATGGATTACAAAAAATTCGATCATGGATTACATAAAATTTGATCATGGATTACATAAAATTCGATCATGGATTACAAAAAAAAAAAAACATAAAAAAACAAAAAATTCGATCGTGGATTACAAAAACAGAAAAAAACAATTCGATCATGGATTACAAAAAATTCAATCATGGGTTACAAAAAAAAACAAAAAAACAAAAAATTCGATCATGGATTACAAGAAAAAAAAACAAACATTTCGATCATGGATTACAAAAAAGTCGATCATGGATTACAGAAAATTCTATCATGGATTACAAAAAATTCGATCGTGGATTACATAAAATTCGATCATGGATTACAAAACAAAAAAACAAAAAAAACAAAAAATTCGATCGTGGATTACAAAAAAAGAAAAAAACAATGAGATCATGGATTACAAAAAATGCAATCATGGATTACAAAAAACTCTATCATGGGTTACATAAAAAACAAAAAACAAAAAATTCGATCATGGATTACAACAAAAAAAACAAACATTTCGATCATGGATTACAAAAAAAAAAAACAAACATTTCGATCATGGATTACAAAATATTCGATCATGGATTACAAAAAATTCTATCACGGGTTACAAAAATAAAAAATAAAAAATGAAAAATAAAATTTGATCATGGAATACAAGAAAAAAAAACAAACATTTCGATCATGGATTACAAAAAATTCGATCATGGATTACAAAAAATTCTATCATGGGCTACAAAAAAAAAAAAGAACAAAAAATTCGATCATAGATTACAAAAAAAAAAAACAAAAACAATGCGATCATGGATTACAAAAAAATCAATCAAGTATTACAAAACATTCGATCATGGATTACAAAAAAAAAAAAAAAGGAATTATGTTCTTCACAGAGCCATTTTACATAAGCCATTTTAACTAAAAAATCCACCTCTAAGTGAATAAATTACATCCAATTGAGTATATTTTCTGATAAACAACAATATAAGGAATCAAAACCCTAAATTTTTAACACATTATTTCTAATATATCATGAAAACAAAATCAAAAGGCGGAAAAAAAAAAAAAAACAGCAGAATTTTGGTTCCGCAGACATCTCAGTGTTCATCTCAAATTTCATGCTGTAATTGACCAAATTACGTAAAATTGAAAATTTTAAATCATACTAGACACAATAAAGATTAAAAACCCTAATTATTGAACTCATTATATTCAAAATATGCCGTGAAATAAATCAAATGGCGGAAAAAAAAAAAAACCCAAACTTCTTATCTGATTTTGTGAACCGAAGCCTTCAATCTCCAAAAAACTCTGTTTTTCTCAACGATTATCCCAAATTAGTAACAAAAGGTTTTGATTCACAGCTTTACGATCTAAATGCCTACAAATTTTAAAAGATTCATGCCCTATTTGGCATGAAACTTTCAGAAAAGGCGGAAACCCTAAAAAAGCAAGTTTCGTGATCCAAAAACACCAAATTTTTCAACCATTTAATCCTTGAAAAAGCTGAATAAAGCTGTTTACAGCTAGCAAATTAGATCACATGCCAAAAAAACAAGAAAAATGATAAAAAAATAGCAAATTTCAATGAATCCCGTGAAGAACACTGTGCAACCCGTGTTCTTCACGGACTCGCCGATTCCGCACAATGACTCGGCAAGTCACTGTGTAGAATCATCCGGTTCTCTCTAGATCCGGACGATTCCCGATTTTTTAGCCGATACGATTCCCAATTTTTTAGCCGATTTTCTAGAAAAAAATAAAAAATAAAACACTACTGGACAATCGTAACGGTTCGATTAACTTTGGACGGTGATGAGGGTAGACGAAATCACTATTTATTTTCGCCTACATGCATTTTGTAGTATCTTCATATATATATATATATATATATATATATATATATATATATATATATATATATATATATATATATAATATTTTTTTGATATTTTTCATAGATTCATTTATTGTTTATGAACACACATTCCAAATTTTAGGTCATTCCAATTTGTAGAAAAAAAAACAAAAAATGAAATACTACCAGACAACCGTGACAATGCGATGAATTTTGATGGTGATGAAGGTAGGCAAAATCATTGTTCATTTTTGCCTATATGGACGATACTATAAAACATCTATAGGTGAAAATGAACCGTGATTTTTTCTATCTTCATCATCGTCCAAAGTTCATCGCACGGTCACGATTGTCTGGTAGTGTTTTATAGTTCATTTTTTTTCTACAAATCAGAATGATATGAAATTTGGAGCGTGCGTACATCTTAGTGAGTCACACCTAATAAAAATATATAAAAAAATAATTCGCTGGTATTTTGGTCAATTTATTTCATGTTGATATTTTTCATAGATTTACTTAGGTTTTGTGAACACGCGCACCAAATTTCATATTATTCCGATTTCTAGAAAAAAATAAATAATAAAACACTATCGGACAATCGTAACGGTTCGATTAACTTTGGACGCTGATGAGGGTAGACGAAATCACTATTCATTTTCGCCTACATGCATTTTGTAGTATCTTCATATATATATATATATATATATATATATATATATATATATATGGAGTGGATTCTGTATGCCTACTCGCAGACCGCTACTGTAACCGTCAATGGCCCAGATTGAATCTGAATCGATCTGACGATCACGGATGTCCAGTAGTGTTTGAATTTTAACTTAAGAATAGGAGGTGCGTAGGGATAATTAGGTGGGTATATTTAGTGCATGAATTGATATTGATCAATTGGTTGGTTAGTTTATGAGTGTAAGTAGGATAAGATTAAATCTAAGGAGAATTTAGCTTTTCAACAATAGGAAAGCTATGGTTAAAACGTGACTTTGGATAAAACGTTGCTATGAAACAAATCATTTTAGTACATGACGTCAAGAGATAGGGATGAGAAAGAAAATAGGTTAAGAGAGAGAAAATAGGGAGGAGAGATAAAATATGAAAGTGTTTATATTCCTTTTAATCTATTTAATGGGGGATATCCCTTCATTGTAAATCAGTAAATGAGTTAATAAAATGGTCGTGTGAAGAGATTTAGTCTTATGGAGCGATTGTTTTGGGGTGGATTCCCTTGCAGACCTTTAAGAGATGGTCTATTCTCTCACAATTTCTTGTTTTTATTTTTATTTTTTATGGTGTTATTTTCTCCCTGCATCAATGGCCTTCGCCTCGTAAATGGCTATGAACACAAATAGCATAAGAACCACTCTAAACCCACCCATTCTATTTCCTCACACACACAAATACAAAGAGAGAGAGTGTGTGATAGGATAGTAGAATTTGGATCTTTGTGTTGGAGGGTTGGGGTTTATATAGGGAAGGGAGGAAGCAGTTGGGTGGCTTTGCCTTTGTTTCATGCAAAGCATGTAGAATATGTGGATGTCTGAGTTTGATCATTTCGATCTCGAGATCTGTGGATGTTAAGATATATATATATATATATATATATATATATATATATATATATATATATATGTATATATATATATATATATATCTTAAAATCTATGTGTAGTTCACATCTATATTAACACATAAAACAAGTTATGTCATACAACATTATTAAAACCTCTAAAAAATAAAAATAATTAAATTTTAATACTCCAAAAAATGTTACTTTGTGAATTTAAATTTTATTCATCAAAATTTCTTATAGATCAATCCAATGTTGCATCGTAACAATATGGAAAAAAGCAACAAAGTATTAGCTAATTATTAATTCAAAATATAATACCCTTATTGTGTGGTTATTGAAAAGAGTCATAATCATTCATAAAAAATACAAGCTTTCAAAACTAATAAAAGTCAATTGCTAACACATGATAAGGTACAATATAATTCAGGCTATTAATGATAAAAGAAATGTACCATTAGAAATCTTATATGACACATGGTAAAATTAGAATGGACAAGAGTAGTTGAAGAAGAGAGATGAATATAAGTGGTTCATAGCTTGGAGCGGGACAAACCAATGGTCAACAGGCTTCGAGAGGGATAAACCAGTGGTCCACAGTTTGTAAAGGGAGAAACTAGATGAGGATGGAGAAACCTTAAAAAGTTTCATAGTAGTTGAAATAAATTATATTTTTTATTTATAGTGACAATGAGTTATGAAAACCCTACTTTAACAAATAAAAATATATTTTATTTTTTATTTTTATTTTAAACTACTTATTTTGTTCTAAAATATTTGTTACTTTTAAAATAAAATATTATTCAATGAATAATGAAAGCTTCTAAAAAGAGAACGGTCACTTTTTAAAAAAAAAGGTGTCTAAAAATGGATACGGTAATAGACACTTAATAGAGTTGTTGTATGCATATCCAAGAGTGTCGATATGCCTGTCGACCCATGATCAAACCCCAGGTTACAGGTGTCTATGTTCAATGTGCTATACTAAACTAAGAATTTACCATTCCATCTGCATATAGAAATGGCTGTCTAATAATGTTAACTTAAAATGTTCATTTAAATTCTAAAATGAAATTAAAGCCCGGAAGACAAATTAAACGAGCCAAATTCACTTCAAATTGAGATTATTTATTTATTTATTCAGTGATAAATCACAAGATACTTTGCTAATTAAATACGACTGCAATTTTTTCAATAGAACACCTCAACTTAATCAATTAAATTGTTACCCAAGAAGATTACATCTGAGAAAAGAACGAGAAAAGTACGTAGTGGGCTCATTGCTTAGTGTACCATGTTTGTTACTCAACTTTTTCCTTCTTTTCTTTTCTTTTGCTTTTTTTTTACATTCTTCAAGTTCATCCAAATTTTGGTTCTTTTCATTTCTTTTTTTTTGTTTAATTTTTTTTTTCCATTCTTCAAGTTCATCCAAATTTTGGTTCGTTCTCCATCTTCTCTCTATGTATTATTTCTCTAGCATTTCGGTTTGCTTTTTTCCAACAGAAAATGTAAAAGGGGATGAGACCCCCATATTCATAAATTATCAGGAACAATGGTAAAACACTGTAAAAACAATTTATCCATTGTTTGCAGGCTATAAATACTTTGTATTCCAGCACCAAACTAAATTACCATATTTGAAAAATAAGAATCCCTATTTTCTGTTTTTCCTATCTCCTAAAGAAGAACTTTCTACCTGCTTATGAAAACTTACCAAAGTTGGGATTGGTTTCCATGCCGTTCGCCCCGTAATCACAAACACCAATGAACACAAATAGAAGCATCACAACAACTCTAAACCCACCCATTCTGTTTCCTGACACACACACACACACAAGAAACAGGATTTGCAACTTTGTATTGGAGGGTTGGGCCTTTATAGAGGGAAGCGAGGGCGCGTTGGGTGCCTTTCCCTTTGTGTTTTTTTTTTTTTTTTGGCAAGGCTTGTGGATATATGTGGAAATGTTGCTTTTGGAGTACATTTCCTTATCTTAAACTGTGGACTTGCGTGGTTAGGTTCAACGAATGCCAATGCCATTTATTTTTAATTATTGCTGTCGTCTATTTTATATATATATATATATATATATATATATATATATATATATATATATATATATATATATATATATATATAGAGTAAGCTTTTTATGCTTACCACTAACGTCAATTTTAGTTGCATTATAATTTTATAATATAAGGTTGATGTCTTATATAAATTTTTTTTTCATATAAAAAAAAGGGTCTCAAAGAACAATGCTCAATCAAAATGTTTATTTAAATTCTAAAATGAAAATAAGGACATGCAGACAAAATCGAATGGGCAAAATTCACTTCAAAATGAGACAATTTATTCATTTATTTAGAGATCAATCTTAGGGTGCCTATGGATAATTTGTTAAATACATATGATCGCAGTTTTTTCAATAAAATACCTGTATTTAATTTATTACATTTTTTCTTAGAAAAATAACATCTAAACAAAAAAAAGAAAAATAATATACATAATGGATTTGCGGCCTAATTTACCATGCTTGACCACAAGAGGGGCGGTGCGTAACCGTCAATACGTTGATGTCATGTTGAGACTGATAAAAAATATTTAAAAATCACAAAGATGCCTTAAGATAATATTCTTATGTGATTTTAATGCTTATAATTTGTATTTATGTTGAAAATATCCTACAGTTTTGATTGAAATAAGGACAGAGTCCCCATTTGATCAGCAGTTTGATGCATAGTAGTGAGTTTCTCCTCAAATATGTTATATATAAACATTAGGGGTGGGAATCCGGTCGCGTCAAGCAGCTGACAAGCAGGTTGACCCGAACTTGGTATGGGTCTAGGTATGGGTCTCAGTTAATTAGGTCCATATCTGACTTGGATCCTATCTGGTTGGGTCTGGTTGAGGTTGTCCATATCTGACTTGGACCCAATACGTATTTCAAATAAATTCCTTATTTTAATTTTTTATAATTTTTAATTCTTTTTTAAAGAAAAAGTTTGCATAAGGTTGCAACCTTATACTATTGAGGAAAGGTGCATCTCAAAAATTCTGCAGTGGAGAGTGTTCCCACATAGGAGAACCCTCCAACGGATCATCTTGACCTTGAGATGACAGGCATGAAGAAAAAAAATGAATTCCAAGTTAAAAAAATAGTACATTTAGTAAAAAGTCATCTGGACAGTCTCTTTTCAAGATTTTCAAGTGTTTATTAATCTGCTCGATCTGTATTAATTTTTAAATTTAAAATTTTCTAACTGAATTTATAAAGAGCTTTTGAAGCCAAAATAAGATTTTCGATACCAAAATGATATCTCTAAGTAAATTTTATAGGTGCACCTAAGCTCTATAGTATAAAGAGGCAACCTTATACAAACCTCACCTTTTTTTTTAATATTCTCAAGTTTGAACATCAAAACTCAGGATACTCGAGCTCGCCACTGTGGTAAGCCCATCTTGCTCTGGCAAGTCTAGGTTGACTCGCATGAGTAGTTAGACATTATCCTACAATCTCTGGCATCCATTGCCCTAAAAAAAATAATAGGAATTTTATTTATCCCAAAATCTGACCAAAAGACTCTGAAGGAAAATTGTTTGGCGCATCATAGTCCGCACCTATTACAATGCTACACCAAATTTAGGTCCCGTAAATAATAGTCTTCCAAAAAAAAGTAAAATCAAAGGTTCATGTATTTTCTCCAAAAAATATCATTTTTAGTTTTTAAAATTTATTTATTTTTATAGATTAATAATCTGCATGTTAAAAATTATATATTCCCTTCAAATTAGGACCAACTTCTATCTCAAAAATAAATCATTAACGGGCATGCATTTCTACATGTGAGTCCGTGGAGTCATCCAAGCCGTGTCCTAGATAGAAAAGCTGAAGTTAATAAAAAGAAAAAAGAAAGCATTACTAGATTGTACGAAATGGAATGTCCTCGCCGTATGCTCGTTTACTTCAACTTTAACAACTTACCCTTTTTTTTCTCTCTTACTTTGTAGTTCACTGTCATAAGGCCACTTTTGAAAATAGTACATTTTGTAATGCATTTTTGGATGGTCAATTTTCGAGGTTTTCATGTTTTGACAGTTGCTCGACCTACATTATTTTTGAAGTTTTAAATTTTATAATTAAAGATGAAAATATATTTGAGGGCTATCACACAGATTTCTAGTATTGAGACCGTATTTCTCGATACTATTTGAAGATTTGCTGTAATTTGATTGTTTAGAGCCTCGGCTCTATATAAACCGCACCGTCATTATCTTTTATACTGAAGGTCACAATGTGGTTTAGATAATGGTCTCTTTGTGACAGCTTCCGTAGTGCTTTTCCTCTCTCCATTGTAGTTATTGTCATTTCCCCTCTCTCTCTCTCTTCATTTTTTATCACTAAGCAAATGTGATGCGGTAAACATCTCTCGCTCTCTCTTTCTCTATAGCCATCATGATTGGGAGTGATTAACGTTGGGAGATTAAAATTTTAGTTAAAATGCCAAATGCTCCACTTATATAAAAAAATTACAAAGAAAGTCGATCAACTTGTTATTTATTTTATTTTTATTTTTTTTTATTTTATTTATTTTTTTAAATTACCCCTCGATCAACTCGAATTTTGAATTTTTTTTTAGTTAATAAGGCACTGCTTTCAAGTTTAGGGCACTTCCCTCTTAACGAAAAAATTAAAAAAAATTAAAATAAAAAATAAAATTTGGGCTGACTCAATGACAATTTAAAAAAAAAAGCCAGTTGACCTCTCTTCTTTGTAATTTCTGTCTATAAAAAGAGTATTTTGTATTTTACCTAAAATTTTTGGATCCATACATAGATCACTCCATGATTGATTCAACTCGTTTTACACATTTCAGAGCACAACCGAATTTGAAAGATGGCAGTTTTCTTGATGGATCCAGAAGGTCTAAACGGCGATGGTGTGTTCAAAATGGATGTCATTTCTCAATTTGAATAATTAATAGCCAAATTTTTGTATTCCTCATAGACAATTTTGTATAGCCGAATACGCTTGTACATCAATTAGGATAGCTAGTCAGGGAAAAGTTGTTGGTGAGCCAGCTGATTCACCAAACACCTCATTAAGATGGATGTTGTAAAACACCCAGCTTCTAAACTAAATATAAATATGGATGGTGTAGAAAAATCTATAAAGGAATCACTTTTTAACTGTTGAAAATTTTATTATTATTTCATACTCATGATCACATCATTTTGGATTAAAAATCCATCTTTAAGATAGATTTGAGAGGGGGCCAGCATATGCATCCCCCAATAGAAGTCATATAAGGAGACACAATGTAATAGTGGCAAGGTTCCATAGCAGAATTACATTTTCTTTTATTGTGGTCACCTTTCCATTGATTCATATAGATGGTATTTCTTAGCTGATGGATCTTCACATCAAATGTGGATGGCTTTCGATCTCTTTGAAACGGGACAATATGGTATGGGATCAGTAAAAGATGCAGCCATTTTTGGTAGGTTTCCCGGTCCGTACACTGACAGGTTTCGCACCAGTACGAGCAGTGGAATCAAACTGGGGGCAGTGACGCGGTGCACATGCCTCCATTGCAGCAAGGTATGTACTTTTCACCCGCACAACGAGAAACCGTGGAGAACAAAATCGGGTTAAAACCAAAGTGGGAAATATATATGCACGTAAGTACTCCCCAATGAAACGTAATTTTTATTATACAAGTTATTTTTGTGTAATGAACTCACAATCATTATCGATAATTAAATATAAATCCAGGTGGCTATGACAGTGTCATTCACTGGACAAAATTCAAAATAAAATTTCTTGAACAATGTCATATATGTTAAGTTGTTGGATTCCATATTTGATGCTAAATTTGATTGTGACCTTGTTGTACCGAAAATGAATAGACTTGTAGTATACAATCTCATTATATAAAAGGTCAACTTTCTATGCTTGCCTGCCTGTAGTATAAAACTTCTACACCCCTATCCAGCTGTCCATTCTAAATGGACAGCTTAGATGGCCCCAATCACAATGTCACCAACTATACCATTTTATTTGTAATTTTTTTTATACAAAACATTTTTTACAGCAAAATTTGGGTCTATCTTTTATTGAACACACATCTATAAAAATATAAAAAAAATATTTCCAATAAAAAAAAATAACTGAAATACCCCTTAAAGATTGAGGGGCATTTTTATCATTGTATTTTATCGATAATATTTTTTAATATTTTATTTAGGTGTGCTCCATTGAGGTGATGGCATATACCAAATTTCATAGGTATATAGTCAGTAGAAAAAAATTAAAAATAAAATACTCCGAGGCTATGAATCTAGATTAAATGGTTGGTGGCTCACTTGATCTAAATTGAACGGCTGGATGAAGGGAGAAGTATATATCTTTTATGCTATATGGGAAGCATAAAAACCTTTTCCTTATATAGCCCTCAAAGAAAAACAATGTTATCAAAAACAAAAGAAATACTTATCAATCCTTCATCTTTTTTAATTTTCTTTTGCTTGATTTGGATCATTAATCAGGGCGATCTGAAACGAAATTGGTCGGTTGCAATCCACCCTATCGATCCGTACTTTCAAATGTAGAAACGAAAGCAATCCACGAAAAACAAGAAAGAATAAACAAACAAAAAAAAAAGATACAATCAACCACAACGTGAAGATATACGTAGTTTGGCAACTTGCTTACGTCCACGGGCGATTAGAACTTCCTTACTAGCTATGGAGAATAGGGTTACAATTCGCTCTCTTCCTCACACCTCTTTTTTTTTTTTTAATTACAAAGAAATCTGTGTTTTTCCTTTAACCCATAACTTTTGATGAACCCCCAATCGCAATGATATATATCGAATCCCATGTACGGATATATCCGAATTTTTCCTCGGGGGCTGCCGCCCCCAAACCCCTGTAAGGGCCAAATCCATCAAGTCAACCTGTCAAGACGATTTCTCCGGGCTTCAAGCCCTATAGACCTTCGAGCTTTTAACGACCCTCCGAAATCGTGTTTTTTACTCTACCTTGACAGATCTATTTCCTCAAAATACAAGACATCAATCCTCAACATCAAACACCTATTTATGGGATCTGAATTTTTGGAATTTAACATCCTTTAATAGAAAATGATGTGTTAATATTGGAAAAAAAGGATTTAATTAAAGATAATTTGTTGTAAGCAATGTTTAAAAAAACGTCGAGTCGAATCGGAATCGCCAAAGAGGGATCAAATCGATTAAAAAAACGGGAATCGTCCGGTTCTAGAGAGAACCGGACGATTCTGCACAGTGACTAGCCGATTCACTCTACGGAATCGGCGAGTCCGTAAAGAACACGGGTTGCACAGTGTTCTTCACGGGATTCTTCGAAATTTTTCATTTTTTGATCATTTTTCTTGTTTTTTTGGCATGTGATCTAATTTGCAGGCTGTAAACAGCTTTATTCAGCTTTTACACGAATTAAATGGTTGAAAATTTTGGTGTTTTTGGATCACAAAACTTGCATTTTTAGGGTTTCCACCTTTCCTTGTGTTTCATGCCAAATAGGGCATGAATCTTTCAAAATTTGTAGGCATTTTGATCGTAAAGTTGTGCATCAAAACCTTTTGTTACTAATTTGTGATAATCGTTGAGAAAAACAGAGTTTTTTGGAGATTGAAGGCTTCAGTTCACAAAATCAGGTAAGAAGTTTGGGTTTTTTTTTTTTCCGCTATATGATTAATTTCACTGCATATTTTGAAGATAATGAGTTCAATTTGTAGGGTTTTTAATCTTTATTTTGTCTATTATGATTTAAAATTTTCAATTTTATGTAATTTGGTCAATTACAGCATGAAATTTGAGATGTACATAGAGATGTCTGTGAAACCAAAATTTCGTTGTTTTTTTTTTTTTTTTTTCCGCCTTTTTGATTTTTTTTCATGATATATTAAAAATTTAGGGTTTTGATTCCTTATATTATTGTTTATCAGAAAATATACTCAATTGGATGTAATTTATTCACTTAGAGGTGGATTTTTGAGTTAAAATGGCTTATGTAAAATGGCTCTATAAAAAACAGATTTTTTTTTTTTTTTTATAATCCATGATCGAATTTTTTGTAATACTTGATCGATTTTTTTGTAATCCATAATCGAATTCCTGTTTTTTTTTTTTGTAATCCATGATAGGACTTTTTGTTTTTTTTTTTTTTTTGTAACCCACAATAGAATTTTTTGTAATCCATGATCGAATTTTTTGTAATCCATGATCGAAATGTTTGCTTTTTTTTCTTGTAATCCATGATCGAATTTTTTGTTTTCTTTTTTATTTTTGTAACCCATGATAGGATTTTTTGTAATCCATGATCGAATGTTTTGTAATCCATGATTGAAATGTTTGTTTTTTTTTTTGTAATCCATGATCGAAATGTTTGTTTTTTTTTTTTAATCCATGATCGAATTTTTTGTTTTTTGTTTTTTTTGTAACCCATGATAGAGTTTTTTGTAGTCCATGATTGAATTTTTTGTAATCCATGATCGAATTGTTTTTTTCTTTTTTTGTAATCGATGATCAAATTCTTTGTTTTTTCCTTTTTGTAATCATGATCGAATTTATGTAATCCATGATCGAATTTTTTGTGATCTATGATAGAATTTTCTGTAATTCATGATCGAATTTTTTGTAATCCATGATCGAAATGTTTGTTTTTTTTTCTTGTAATCCATGATCAAATTTTTTGTTTTTTTTTGTTTTGGTAACCCATGATTGAATTTTTTGTAATCCATGATCGAATTGTTTTTTTCTTTTTTTGTAATCCACGATCGAATTTTTTGTTTTTTTATGTTTTTTTTTTTTTGTAATCCATGATCGAATTTTATGTAATCCATGATCGAAATTTATGTAATCCATGATCGAATTTTTTGTAATCAATGATCGAATTTTTTGTAACCATGATCGAATTTTTTGTAATCCATGATTGAATTTTTTGAAAATTTGTGATTTTTTTTTTTTAATCCATGATGGAATTTTTTTTTGTAATCCATGATCGAATTTTTTGAAAATTTGTGATTTTTTTTTTTTAATCCATGATCAAATTTTTTGAAAATTTGCTATTTTTGTTTTTTAATCCACGATTGAATTTTTTTTTGTAATCCATGATCGAATTTTTTGAAAATTTGCTGTACTTTTTTTTCTAATTTCTTTTATCCATGATTGAATTTTTTGAAAAATGATGATTTTCCGAAAAGATATGAAAATCGTGATAAGGTTTTGATTATCATGATGTATTAAACCCAATTTTTAATTTTTATTGTTTGAGTTTGCTTTACTTTTTCTTTTCTTTTTTTTCCATGATCGAATTTTTAAAAAATGATGATTTTCCGAAAAGATGTGAAAATCGTGACAAGGTTTTAATTATCATGAGGTATTAAACCATATTTTAAATTTTTATTGTTAAAGTTTTTGTTGAAAAAATTGTATGTTGATAGATTATTTATGCAAAAAAATGCATGTTATTATATTTTTAATGCAAAACTGTATTTTTTTAATCTGTTCTTCATTGATTTTTTAGTTGGAATGACTGATGTTAGCTGGCTCTGTGAAGAATTGTTTTTATTATTAGTTTTTTAACGCAAAAAGTATATGTTCTTAATATTTGAGTTGTAGCCATGTTTGGAGCTTGCATTTTGTATTATATTATCCTGAATGTTTGTAATTGATATGTATGAAAATATTATTGTCAATAAAGGTATTTTGCAATAACAAATATGACTACATGAACTACCGCAACATATTATCACTACATATGGTGATTATTTTTCTTTTTGAACTGTCAGGTTAATTTTATACTTTTTACATCTTAAAACAGTTGAATCATGTCAAGATCTGCAGAAGACCTTACATGGCAACATGGGGTCAGACTTGATCCCAACAAAAGACAAAATTATTTGTAATTACTGTCAAAGAGTGATAAGTAGTGTGGTACATAGGTTCAAGCAACACTTGGCAGGGGTTAAGAGAGATGTTTCTGCATGCACTAGTGTCCCTAGTAATGTAAAAAAATAGATGGCGACAATTCTTAATGCTAACAAAGTTAAAAAAATTTCCAAACATAGGATGAATGAGGAGATAGCTAGTTTATATACACCATCAAGCAGAAATGATACATAAGAGCAATATAATAATGACCTAGAAGAGCAATATAAGAATGAGCTGGACATGGCCACAATATTGAGTTTACATAAACAATATCAGAGGGAACGTGGGTTTAGAGTGCCCGGTGGGTCTAGCTCAGACATGCATGGTGGGCCTAGCTCAGATATGCATGGTGGGCCTAGCTCAGTTATGCATGGCAGGCCCAGCTCGAGCATGTATGGCGAGCCCAGCTCAAATATGTATGGAGGGGTTGGTAGCAATATGTATCAAGGAGAATCAGTTGTTGAAGAAATTGTTTCTAGGTTACCTAGGAGTGCTAGTATTGCAGGTCATGATCGTAAAGACTTATTTCTCTCAAAGCCTAAATCACAACAGATGACCCTAAAAAGCATGATTAAAGGTATAAGAAACATGTTAGGGAGATATGTTGGTAAATGGTTCTACGATAAAGGGATTCCCTTTGATGCAGCCAATAGCTCATATTTTCCACCTATGGTCAGTGCAATCCTGAGAGTCGGGCCCGGGGTAAAACCCTCGACGGCATATGAGCTCAGTGGGCCAATATTAGATGAAGAGGTCGAGGAAGTTAAAAAGTGGATTGAAGAATATAAACAGAGTTGGCCAAGGATAGGCATTACTCTCATGAGTGATGGTTGGTTGAATAAAGTTAGCAAAAACTTCTTGGCCTATTCCCCAAAAGGTACAGCTTTTTTGTATAGCAAAGACGTATCAAGGACGAAGAAAGATGCAAACTTCCACGTACAACTATATGATCAGATAGTGCAGGAGGTGGGAGATAAGCATGTGGTCTAGTTTATTACGGACAATGCGCGTGCATGTGTTACTGCGGACAGCAAGTTGATGGATGAGAGGAAGCATCTAGTATAGACCCCGTGTGTTGCAAACAACATCGATCTTATGTTAGAGGAGATCGGTGAGATCAAAATTGTGAAGGAGACTCTAGAGGAAGCAAGGTTGGTGTCGAGATTTATATACAACCACTCTAAAATTTTATTTCTGTTTAGAGAACACTCTAAGAAAAAAGAGATAACAGGCTTGCTATAACCCGCTTTGTGACTGATTACTTAGCTGTGGACTCCATTCGAGAATCTGAAGGTGCATTAAAGAGATTGTTTACCTGTGAAGAGTGGTTAAATGACCGTCTCTCGAAGTCCAGTACCTGTATAAAAGTGAACAATATAGTCTCAAATAGGCGGTTCTGGTCTCGATGTCCCAATGTTGTGAGGCCACTGCTCCTTTGGTCACGGTGTTAAGAATGGTGGATGCTGACAAAAAATCTACCATGGGTATCCTTTATGAAGGTATTGAGAGGGCGAAATCAGCTATTGGGGAGAAGTGTAATTTTGCTTGCAACGTGATCGAGATTATAAAAAGGAGGTGGAACACCAAATTTGGACGTCCAATTCATTATGCTGGTAAATATATATTTATATCATTACAATGTTTCAGTTTAAATCATTTTTTTATGAAATTGTAAATGACATTTTTCTACCTATATATTTTTTAGGTTACTACTTCAACCCAAAATTTTTCTATTTGACACTTGAATACTAAAACGTAATATATTTGTTTTAGCTTGCTATGTATAGGGATGCTATAGGATCCCTCGGAACTAGACTTGCTAGGAATTCTCGAACTATGACGGATCTAGGTTATCCCCTCGCTAATATTTTGTTCATTCATATATTTAATCTTATGAATTGTTCTTGCCCTTACAATGCTTTTTGGATTTTAATCCAGCTGAATGGTGGGAGATATATGGTACTGATGCACCTCACCTAAAGAGGATAGCAATCAAGGTGCTCTCCCACACATGTTCTGCTACTGGCTGTGAGCGAAACTGGAGTACATTCTAATGGTTGCACACTACTAGAAGGAATCAACTCGCTTTTGAGAAGCTTCATAAACTAGTCTACGTTCATTCTAATTTAAACCTCAGAGAGCGACAAATAAGAAGGAAGCTTGAAGACTATGGGCCGATAGACTTAGACACAATATTTGTCACAAACACAGCAGACCAATGGGTAGTAGAAGAGGAGGAGCCAGTGTTGCACAAGAGAGAGTTCCTTGAGGCTATCGGTGATGAAGATCTTGAAAAAAGTTATGAGCAGCATGAAAGAGGAACCAGCCAGCCAACGTATCCACAATTCGTCGGTGATATTGCACTTAATGAGGGAGAGTGGGAAGGGGGACTAAGAGAAAATGAGAGAGATGATGATTCTGAGGCCACCCTATCCCAGCCATATTATTCACATATCGAGTCCCAACAGCAACAATGTAGGGATGAGCACGACAGTGCAAGTGAGCATGAAGGATGGACAAGCTTCGAGGATTTTGATTTGCGAACACAATAAAACACTAACACTCAGGGATTTGGTAATAGTCAGACGCCTGCTAATATCGATGATTCGTTTTTAGATCGAATCAATGAATTGTCAAACGAATTCAATCAATGGCACCAGCGTGACCAAGAAGAACAACAACGTCGTCTATCATTTTATTTTTAGATCGTATGTTACTAATTTTATGCTTTATTGTAGTCCATGTATGTTGATATACTTTTTCCATGATAATTCTATGTTTATCCTTTTGTGTGATGTAAATTAAATGCTGAATGGCGGTTCATGCAGGGAAAGAACATATCAATATTCGCATATTCATTCAAAAACATGAAAATTCTTAATGGACTACCCTCATTTCTTATTGAATTCCTAAAAAACAATATTTATAATGAATTTTAATAATTTTTTCGGATTTTTTTGAAGCTTTATTCTGATTGATTCACCCGATTCTCGATCCGGATCGCCGATTCACCGATCCGATTTGGTTTTTTGGGTGCCCGATCCGAGTCACCGATCCGTTTCTTAAACCATTGGTTTTAAGTCCTTAGCAACTCTAAACTCAAGTTTTGTAAAAAATAGCAATACAATAACTAAAAAATCAATCTATTTTTATAGCAAATTCTCTTGCAAAATTTTAAACTGAAGCCCAAAATTCTCTTGTTCAAAAGATTCGCTTTAAGCATCTATTTTTCTTGTTAGAGGAAGTGTACAATTCGCTCCCGTGAAGATGGGCAGACAGATTGTGGGGTGCACTCTTGTGGATGTAAACGTGCATTCATGCCCGCATGTTAATTGTGCCAAGCTGGGCATGTGTAGATTAGGGGTCACAACTTTGTTGATGCATTTGACATTTTTCTCTCAATTATTTTATGGTCCCATCTTAGCCAATATGGTTGGCTTTTAAATTTTTTTGTTTGGGATTATATACCATGACTATTCGTCCATTTATTTAGATGGATTTTATTATCAGATTGTATACTACGATACGGTTTATCTTTTTTTCATAAAGATCACAATTACTACTAGCCATTAGATGTCAAATTGGATAGCATGGAGTGTCACAAAGTTAGAAGATTATTATTATTATTATTATTTCCAACTTTGAGTCTAGTTAATAATACACTCGCAAGTTATTACTACCCCATTTGAAATATGTCCGATAAAAATGATTGTGACCTGTTAAAATAAATATTCTCTTTGTATATTTTCATTTATTTATACTGGTGGATTGCCATTCATATCAGATTTAGATGGTTTTCAATTCCAATAAATCAGACAACTGATCCGGACAACGCGGTGGGAAATGTTCGAAGGAATCCAAGCATTGACATTGTGTCCTTTTCGAATCCCCTCCAGTGCACGAACAAGTTTTACACCAGTAAGGGCAGCATTCCCACATATCAGCACAAAAGCAGAGTGGAGGACTTGACAGATAGCCCAAGATGAACGGCAGCATGTGCATGTGACACCTGCAAGAAGAGAACAGATGGAGATTGAGAAATAGGTATAAAACTAAGAGATTGTATACAATGAAACCATTTACTTTTGGTACAAGGTGGTCACAATTATTTATAACCATCCGATGTGAAATCTGATAGCTTGAGTGTGCCACAAAGTTCGAGAAAATTTATTTTAAACTTTGAGCTTGGCAAATAAAATAAATGCAGCCAACAAATTTCACATCCAATAATCAAGATTATTTGTGACCATCTTGCACCAACGGTAAATGGTCTCATTATATACTTTCCCTAAAAGAGGGAATAGAGCGCTCAAAGAAATACACTTGGAATCAAAATGTTTATGCAAACGAGGACCAGAATGTAGGATCGAAGAACATCCAAAGAGAGAGCACCGGATTTATTTTAAGCGAAAAGTCTTCTTCACAGGCTATAGTAAAGATGAGATGAAGACCTATTTAGTTTTAAGCACTAAGCCTTCTTCATCAGATGAAACAATAAGAACTTAGAATGAGGTTGAGGTCGTGGTGGTAACACTACTTGAGCCTCAGTTACCGGTCTAGGTTTCCATTCCCACTGACGCATTCGAAAATTGCTAAATTATTTGTAAAAATGGGTAGGGCCTGTACTCCCCACGGATCTACCCAAAAAAAAAAAAAGTATGAACTAGTGTTGGAAAACAAGACACGCGGAACATAGCCATGGGCCGAGCCCAAGTAGCGAATGTAGCTCGTGCCGAGTTCCGAGTTACTTGGCCCAAAAAATAAAATAAATAAATAAATAATAAAAAAATATATTTCAAGTTAAAAATAGATGTTGAAAATATGACAGTGGTATTTTAAAAATAATGAAAAAAACAAGAAAAAAAATATAAAAACAAGAATTCATTGCCAGAAGATTTTTCAATCTTTACCATAATGACAGAAAATATAAAAAAAAATAATTTAAATAATTTTTTATTATATATTTATATATATATATATATATATTTATTTATTTATTTAATTTGTTTTCTAACTAATCGGGATATTCAGCCCCGATGGGGGTTCCGAGCCCGAGTTACTCTGGCGCGTTCAGGTTGGCTTGCCCGAGGAGTTGAACACTGTAAGAACTATTCATGTCTCCTTCGGCTTTCGCACAGTGATAGACATATTAATTTGAGTCAGGGAGTTCAACCGTTTCAACCTTCAAGTTAGTCCTGAAAAGCCCATGCAGGCTACAAAGCCTTAACATTTTTCCTTTTTTTTTTCTCAGTATGTTTCGTCGGTGTATGGTACAATTCTCCAACAAACTAATATCATGAAAAGCATGGTGGGATTCAAACAATGTTTTTTTCTTGTTCAATTTTCTTTTTTTTTTCCCCTTAATGGTAGGGTAAGAGACCATATTTAGCAGAATAAATCAAACTTGAGCCACGGTGCTACAATCATCAATGAGTAGCTAATCAAGCCCAACCTAATTATTAGTCAGGCCATTTTATTGACAATTGCAACACTAAGTCATGTTTGAATCCCACAAATGTCTTACCAAAAAAACAACTAATCCATTCAATCTGAGACATCTTTAACCCTATTTTTGAGACAGTTAACAGAAGTTCGGGCCTAACACGAATTCACCAGGGTCCCGAGCTTGAGTCGGACTGTAGAATTTTGAATAAGATGAAAACTTGTGAAAAACCGAGAGACCCAAGCAATTCCAGGGTTTTTGCTATAGAATCTGGTCTGTCTAAGGCGAGTTCTAAATTAAGCAAGTGATTTCTGAAAACTGATTTGAAATACTAGGGGTTCTCATTTGCCGGAGGGTTTTCCTCATTTATTTTCTATGTTCCTTTTCGCAAAGTAGATTTTCTTTCCTTTTCTTCTTTTCTGGTGATGTAAAAGACCTCGGCCAGCCTCGGATTCCATGCCCGTCACCCCACATTCACAAACAGCTATCAGCACAACCAACGTGAGAACCACTCGAAAAGCCTCCATCCTTTCCTTTCAATACACACACCAAGAAAGAGAGAGAGAGAGAATGAGTAGGCTGTGCGGCATAAGGTTGCCCTGGCAGCGAAGAGGAGCCCATCATAGTTGAGGATATATTCCCACTTGTTAAAGGTGGTGTCTGGACCATGTGGGGGTTGGTTTCACAGTAATGCCATTCATTTTCTCTTTATTATTTTTGTCTTGGGTAGGTGATTTCGAAAGAGAAATTACATGGCAGAGTAAGAGAGAGAGATATTAGATGGCACAACTAATCACCCACGACATGCCGGCACAAAACGTACATTTCAGTGGTCCATATTAGAACAACTTCTCTACATGCAACTAGCCTCAAAAGGGAAACCAACCAAAATCTTTATGAGAACAACTTCTCTACATGCAACTAGCCTCAAAATCTACAAGAGCTACATCTGTGCGTTTCTCTCCGTATGAATCTCTCTTCTCTCTAAGGGTGGTATTGCCGATGCTGAGGAGGGCTTGCCTTTCTCTTTTAAGGAAACTACCTTTCCCATGTGATGACCCTAATAGGGTACACAAATTATCTATTATTTCAACATATATATATATAAGGTTAGGTATCCACACCAAATAGGAAACTTCATATAAGTGTTGTATATATCTCAATGACTAAGAGATATATCCAAAGTCATATTCTTTTTGGAATTCTATTTCCATTAAGAAACTTATCAATATCAATCTCAATCCCATATAATATGGGATTTCTTTATGTGGGTGATTTTTGATAATCAACATATCCAACAATCTTCACCTTGATATCAAAATCACCTGATCATCATGCCAACTTTCAATGGATAGCTTTATGAATTCATTTTCTTTCGCCAAATAACTTCTTTCACCATTTTTGCTGGAAAGATTGTGCTTGCTGTCATATTTCTCCACCTCAATTAAAACACTCGCATACTTTGCAATGTGTTTTTCTACAACCGAATGCACAAACACTAGCCTTGTACTAAACCATGCGCTCTGATAGCACTTGTTGAAGATAAAAACAAAGGTTTAACAAAAATAAAAGAAAAAAAAATAGTGCAGAAAAATAAAAGAACAGACACACAAAGATTTACGTGGTTCAGTAAGTTGCCTACGTCCATGGGGCAGCAAAGTTCTCTTCCACTAGTCAGAAAAATATCATATACACATGGAGAATACAAGGGATTATGTAACAATTCTAAACTTTCAAAAAAAAAAAGAAGAAACTTTTAATAAGTGATAGTCCATATGAGCATGATAGTCCTTAGGGACCATCACTACTTTCAAAAGCTTTTGGTTTAAGTTTTTGCTGCCATGCCTCGTCCTTTAGTGGGCGTGGGCTTTAAACGTTCAGGTGTAATATAATTGTTACACCTCATGTATGAGGTGTAACTTAATAAAATAACATAATAAGGTATCTAAAGAATTTAAATAGGAGAGGCGAGGACTCCCACCCTAGAAAATTTTTGAGATCTTTCTCTCTCTAGTCGAAACGCAGTGAGCTCTTTCTCTCTTTAGCCGAATTTTTATCGGAAGCGCCCTCTCAAATATTTTAGGTAAGTAACTTCATTATCTTGAAAAATAATCCGTTCTTTTAAAAATGAAATGAAATAATTACTTCTGCTTATTATTATGAATTTTAGGCACGATAAATTTTATGCGCAAGCGACCTCATTATTTTGAAAAATAATCTTTTTGATAAAAGTGTGATATTTTATCTATGTTAAAAATTTTAAATGCTGTAAATTCTTAGAAATAAATTTATTTATTTTTCTTGTCTATTGTTAGAAAATTTTTGATACCGTAAAATTATTAGAAATAAATGTGATATTTCTGCTTTTAGTAAAATTGTGAGATTTCTTTCTACTATTTTTGAATATTTAGACATTGTAAATTACATGTGCAAATGACTGCCTTATTATTTGAAAACTGATTTTTTTGCAATTGATTATAGCATTGTCTATGAAATGTTTATTTGCGAATTGACATCCCATAAATTTTGATAACTCCGTATTCTTGAATTTCTATAAGAGTTTTTCTATACATATTAGATTGACAATTATGCTAGAATGTTTTTACGAACTGCTACCTTTCTAAATTTGAGCCCAAAATATTTGATTGGTTATTTTTGAAATGTTATTGAAAGTGACCGTTATTAATGGTTTCAAATACCGAAGGATCCATTTCACAGTGGTCCAGTGATCATGGCTAGGATTTTCCATGTAACTGATCACAACTCCCATTGCTTGCACTATACCAGGTCTGGTGCTAACCATAACAAACATGAAGCTCCCTACTGCAGAAGAATATGGTACTCAAGACATCTAGGTCTTCCCTGCTTTGATGCTAGGATATTAATTCGAAGACAACCCACCATCCTGGAAGAGATCATCTCTATTCTACAGCTAAATCACTGTCCAAGAAGAGACCATCTCGATTCCATAGTTAAACCACTGTCCAAGAGGAGAACCTTAAGAACAATCGAAACTTTCTCTTTCTAAATAGGGAAATCACCCAAAATCTTCAAGGGAACGAGTCCTCTACAAGAAACCAGCATCTCAATCTATAGGAGACACATTTGTGGCGTTTCTCTCCATAAAAAGCTCTCTCTTCTCTAAGGGAAGCCTGCCGATGTTGAGGAAAGGAAGCTACCTTTCTCATATAATGACCCAAATAGGGCACACAAATTCTCTGCTCTTTCATCATATTTATATAAGGTTAAGAGTTCACACCAAATAGGAAACTTCATATAGGTATGGCAAATATCTCAATAACCAAGAGATATATCCAAAGTCCTAATCCTTTTGGAAATCTATTTCCTTTAGGAAACCTATTAATATCAATCTCTATCCCACATAATATGGGATTTCCTTATGTAGGTGATTTTGGATAATCACCTTATCCAACATTCTCCACCTTGATATCAAAATCGCCTAATCACCATGCCAAGTTCTAATGGATAGCTTTAAGAATTCATCTTCTTTAGCCAAATAAATTCTTTTACCAGTCTTGCTGGAAAGATTGTGCTTGCTATCATATGTCTCCACCATAATTAAAATGCTCGCATACTTTGCCATGTGTTTTTCTACAACCGAATGCATAAACACTAGCCTTGTACTGAACTATACGCTCTGATAGCACTCGTTGAAGATAAAAACCAATGTTTGACAAAAATAAGAAAAAAAAAATAGTGCAAAAAAATAAAAGAACTGAAACACAAAGATTTACATGGTTCGGTAAGTTGTCTACGCCCATGGAGCAACAAAATTCTCTTCCACTAATCAGAAAAACACTATGTATGTATGGAGAATACAAGGGATTACAAGTTCTCTCTCAAACCCTAAGACATGGTCTTTCTCTCTCATTAACACCCACCCAAGGACTAAAGAACTATCCCTCTTCTTTCTGGATTTTTCCTTGCATATATTTCATGTGTATTCTCTCTCTTTTAAAGACAACTTATCTAAAAAGGAACCCAAAGTCCATCACGCGAGCCTCTATGTCATTCCTACATTCTAAGTTGGGAAAAGGTCTCTCATTCCCAATAGAAGTCACGTGATGCCTTTCCTTATTCTAATTAGATCTCCTATATCTATGGGTTCCATTGTATTGTACATCTCATGAAATTACCTCCCATAGGAGATTATGTTTGATCTCATTAACGTAGGAATACAAGATCAATTAGATCTCATTCACCGTTAGAAGTACAAGGTTTTAGAATTTTTTCATTCGAATACATGAAAATCACATGTTGTTTCTTTGGGGGGTACTGCACATTTTGTCACTTTTATTTATGATTGTTCAAAAAAAAGTGTGGACTTATATGCTAAAAAAGAAATCAAATGCCTTCATTCTTTCCAAACATTTAAGGCCTTGGTAGAAAATCAGAAAAGCAAGAGCATCAAGTGTCTAAAAATTGATAATGGGGAAGCATTTTATTCTGGTGAGTTTAATAATATTTATAATGAACATAGTATTGTTATGCAGTTGATAGTTCCTGTAACCCCTCAGCAAATGATATTGCCGAGAGAATGAATTGCACCGACCAAAGTTTGGCAAAAAAAAGGGGAAAGAAAAATAGTGCAAAAAATAAAAGAACAAAAACACAAATATTTACTTGGTTCGGCAAATTTCTTACATCCATGGGGTAGCAAAGTACTCTTCGACTAATCAGAAAAACACAATACAAGTATGGAGAATACAAGGGATTACAAGCTCTTGGACAATTTCATGTTCTTGGTCCTGACTACCATCTCACTAGTTCTCATGGGTGCATTCCACCTCAACAGCTTTAGCATCTGGTTCATCTTTATTTTTCTACATAGAATTTTCATTGAAAATAATATCTCAGCTAACTATAACCTTGTGGTCAGGAGGATCCCACAATATGTACCCCTTTGTACCATCAACATAGCTAAGTAAAACACAAATTCTTGGATTTTTCATCCAACTTACTTTGTTTTTCGTTGGAATCAAAGCATATGCATCATAGCCAAAAACACGAATGAAAGAATAATCAACAGGTTTATCTTTCCAAATCTCTTTTAGTGTCTTGTAGTCAATAGCATAACTAGGAGACCTATTGATTAGGAAACAAACAGTACGAACAACACAACAGCACTCAACATACACCTGACACGTTCCATAATGGTCATATTCATCCTCTCGAAAACACCATTTTGCTGAGGTGTTCAAAGAACATTCTACTACCTAGCAATACCATGCTCACTACAAAAATAATTAAATTCTTCATAACTTCTCCTTCATTATCAGTTCTTAGACATTTGATGCTCATGCTTTTTTTATTTTCTACCATTGACTTAAAGTTTAAGAAACAACTAAACGCATCTGATTTCTTTTTTAGCATATAAACCCACTCTTTTATTAAAAAATCATAAATAACAGTGACAAAATATGCAGCACCCCCTATAGAAACAATAGGTGATTCCGATGTGTCTGAATGAATCATTTCCAAAAAATTCGTACTTCTAGCTTTGGATAAAGCAAACACAATTTCTTCTGCTTTCCAAATAAGCATGACACATAAAAATCTAAATTAAAAGATTTTAAACCGGGGATAAGGTTTTTATCGAGAAATACCTTGAGTATGCGCTCACTCATATGACCCAAAAGTACGTGTCACATCATGATAGACTACACCTTTGCAATATCGGCCTCTCCCAAAATTGTTTCACCAACAAGCCTGTGCAAATTGCTTGCTTACTGTCCTTTCGCAACTACTAGTGCTCATTTTGAAATTTTCAGACATCTTTTTTTACCTGTAAACTTAAAACTTTGCTCATCTAATTTTCTCAAGGACAAGAGACTTCTTTTAAGACTCGGAACATGTCTGATACCTAGGATGGTGCAGATGTCTCCATTGAACATCTTGATTCTTACATCTCCAACTCCCAGTATTTTACATGAGTCATTATTTCCCATGAAAACAATATCTTCATTATATAGTTGGTACCTATAGAACCGATCCCTATGTGGAGTCATGTGAAATGATGTACTTGAATCAAGTAGCCAATACTGCAAAACTTTCTCCCTATCCACTGACAAAACTTCTCCATCTTCAAAAAAGTCAAAATATTCTAAAAGAAAATATGGGTATGGTGATTTGACTATCACCAAACCCAAACAACTCTACCCTGATAACAAAATTACCATAATTGCCTTGGCAGCCTTTGTTCTTGATTTCTTTCACTTGCCTACATTGTGGAATTTTCATAAACACTTTGCTTTCATATTTCACCACCTCAAACCATCGATCCATCGAACTTCGTCATTCATATTTTCCTTATTGCAAAGCTTAGCCTTGTACACACCTTGTGTTGTGATACCAATTATAGGGTTCTTGGGAACCCCTAGCTTACGAAACCGGGAATCCCAAATGCCGGAATCCCACCTAAGATCATGTACATGATCGACTAAATGTGAAGTTGATGAATATAATTATAAATCGAGTACGAGAAATAAATAAAACATAAAAAACACATCACCAAAACACACGATTTATACGGTTCACACCTTAGGGCTATATCCACGGCTTCGGCAAGTATCAATCTACTAGCACATTGAAGATTACAATTTTGGGTTATAAGAGATAATACCTATCTCTAAACATGGGTAAAAAACCTTCACCGATCTTCCCTTCTAAACCCACTCTCCCAACCAAACAATACCGCTGATCAACATCTTTCCCACTGCTATACCCCTATCGGAAAGAGCCCTTGAGAGCAACCGAAAGACTCTCTCTCCAGAAGTCGAAACTTAACTAACCCAAAATCTCAGGGGAATACCTCATCTTGGAGGTTATGTCTCTCTCTCTTGGAGACACATCCAATTCTTGGAGATCTCTTCCCATAACCCCTAAAAGGTGACCCTCAAAAGGATGGGTAGAAGAAAATGAGTGTGGTGATTTAGCTATCACCAAACCTAACAAACAAAAGACTTTTTTAGTATTTTTTGTTTTTTTTAAACCAATAGGCCATCTCAAACCCCCTTGTTGATCAATCCAGCTACAATTGAACCCTTTTAGCACCAAAAATCAGTATGTTGATTAAAACATGCATTTGGGCGAGATTTTTCATAAAAATCTCTCATCGTTTTTAAGCACTTCTCGCAATGCTTCTTTAATTTCTCAACAAATTCATCTAAAATTTTATTCAGAATATAGGTCCTGGAGCGGACTAATAGATCCATATAATATTTTTTTGCGTCAAAACCAAAATTAAGAGTCCAAGACAACAAATTCTAAGGGATTTTCTAACCAAAAATTGAAAATCTCTCTCTCATTGTTTAGCCAGCTTCATTCGAATTTGTCACCAGTTTCCTATGACATTGATCTACGAAGCCCTAAGTTTATACCCTTTATGGACTGTATTGGAAGCTTATCAACGACTTTAACAATAGAGAAGCAATATTCGAGCAGCAAGGCTAGTGCAGCCACGAGAAGAGATTTTGGTATCGAACAAGCCAGTGTAAAGATCGTGGTGCTAGCAGGTTTACAAATAAAAGACCGGATTGGGTTTACAAATAAAAGACCGGATTGGGTTTACAAATAAGCAGCCATACTGGGTGTTCACCGTTACAAGAGATAATCAAGATGGGCTCGGTTTCCAATAGAGTCGAGCCTAGACGAATATGGCTCACTCAATTGTATGACTTTCTAACTTGTATATTAAATCGTGGACCACCAAAATGTGTGTTTATGCGTGTTGTAATTGTGTATGCATGGATTGGGTAAAAGTAAAATTTTCCTCTTAATTATTTTTGTCATATGTAAGTCAATAATTACGATGTGCGTCTTCCAGTATGGCTGGCCATTGAGCTGGGGAAGTGCAAAACCTGCTCTACCAAGGTAGGATGGTGTTCTATGAGGCTATTTATCTCTCTTACAAGGAGAGTAAAAGCATTTCTAGCCATTGAATGTTAAATTGGATGGCGTGGGATAACTCAAAAAGTTTGAGAAAAAAAAAATTGAACTTTTAGTCTAGTCAATGGCATATGCCCTAAGCAACCCGAGTGAAATCCAAAAGATAAGAGTGGTTGTGACCGCCTTGTGGCAAAAGTCAATGCTCTCTTTTTATATTTTTCCTTAACGAAAAAAACTGTCGTTGTTAGATTTGGTGCTATCCAAAATCACCCATATAAAGAAATCTCATATTATGTGGGATTGAGATTGAGATTGATATTGATAAGTTTCTTAAAGGAAATAGAAATCCAAAATGATTATGATATCTCTTGGTTTTTGAGATATATGTAATATTTATAAGAAGTTTCCTATTTAGTGTGGATTCCTAACCTTATATATATGAGATAAAAGAGGAAAGATATGTGTGCCTATTAAGATCACTATATTGGAAAAGTGGGCTTCTTCTAAAGATAGAGGGGGGCAAAATCCTCATGTGCATGAAATGCAAGGTCTCCTCTTAGAGAGAAGAGAGCTTCCTAGAGAGTGAAACTTATAAAATCTGTGTGTTTTTTAATATCTATGTTTCGTACTTTGTTTCTCATACTTTATTCAACCCATCAGGTTTAGAGCTTCTGCGCACAACAAGTTGGTATCAGAGCTCAGATAGGGGTTGTTTATAAGGTGGTAAAGGTTTTGAATGTAAGGTTCCAGTTAAAGAAATTGATGGCAAATATTATTTTTCAGTAAGAATGATGAAAGAATTTATTGGGCAAAAGATGATGAATTCGTAAAACTATCCGTTGAATGTTAGCAGGGTAAAAAGATGATCTTGTTATCAAGGTGGAGATTATTGGATTTGGTGTTATCCAAAATCACCGACATAAGAAAATCCCATATTATGTGGAATTGAAATTGATATTGATAAGTTTCTTAGAAGAAATGGAAATGCAAAAAGATTAGGATTCTTCCATATATTCTCTTGGTTTTTGAGATAAATGTAACATCTATAGAAAATCCAAAATTCTTATAAACCTATATAAAATACGGAAGATAGACTATTTTTGGGGCTGCAAACCTAATTTTTTAGATCCATGAGTTTGGAAGTCCAATATTTGTATCTCTAGAGTTTCAAATCCTCAATCCACCTCCAATATGGCCTTATGTCAGTGCCTGAGTAATGGCCATCCCACAACCTTATTTTTTCAATACCCAGACTTAGTAGGGTACTAGGCGACTTCCTGCCAAGTCCATGGCGAGTCATCTGGTAACCATTTTTGAAGTGGAAAAAAAGTAAGCAAATGGAGTTCTTTTTTTTATTATTATTTTTTTTTATTTTTATTTATTTATTTAATTTTTTTTTGGGTTCAATAGTCAATTTCTTACCCCCACATTGAGCAAAAGTTTCATTTGGGAGATTTTGTATTTAAAAATCTCATTGTTTTTTATCCCTAAAATCAAATCCATCTTTCATAATATATCAGTAGTCAATTAAATCATCTGAAATTTTATCCAAAATGTTGGTATTGGAGCTCAATTAGGGCGTGTTTGTTTGACTTAATTTGTTAAAAGTTCTGCATTTGACGCGCAATAATTTTTATTTCTTTATGAGAGATATCTTCCAACAAAGTTTCTACTTTTTTGTTAAAATATGAAAGTTAAAGTTCCTAGGGGTAGGGACTTAATCTTTCATAATGTTTTTGTCATTATTCAATCTTCACTATTAACTATTTACAACTTAATATATTATACAATATTTTTTTTATATATTAAGTAATATATTTATTATATAAGATTAATAAATAAATAATAATTTATATAAATACTAGAATATATTATATTATATATTAGATAATATCAGCATAATATAAAAGAAAAATATACAATGAGGCCAATTATCTTTGGTACAAGGTAGTCACAATTGATCTTGACCATTGAATGTGAAATTAGAAGGTTATATTTATTCCATTGAGCAAGCTCAAGCTTCAAAAGAATTTTTTTAAAACTTTGTGACATACCCAAGCTATCAAATTCCGTATCGGATGGTTATAAGTACTTGCGACCTCCGTATATTAAAGGTAAATGGTCCAATTGTATGCAATCCCTAATATTTATAATATTAGTATTATTAATATCATATAATATAATATTATTATAACATAATATTATATAATATCTGCGTTTATAGTATTATAGTATATAGTTATAATTATTTTATTCATGTAATTTTTATTTTATATATATATATATATATATATATTCTTTTATACTATATATAATATATATGGGAAAAGTTTGCATAGAGCCTATTCTCTAAACAATCAAATTATAGCCTTCATCAAAAATTTCACTAGCAGAAGTTGTTTTGATGCTCAAATATCTTCAAATTAATCGTCTCGACCTCAATATGCATGGACTTGAGAAAAGAAATGGATTTTAATTTTTGTAAATAGTGCATCCTGTAATGCAACTTTTTACCTTTTTTTGAAGTTTTAACATTTATAATTTAAGATGAAAATATATTTTAAGGTTAGTAAAAAATTTCTAATATTGAAGCCACATTTCTTGACACTATTTGAAGGTAGACTCAAATTTGATTGTTTAGAGCCTCGGCTTTATACAAACCGCACCCTATAAATATATATATGGAAAAGGCTTGGGTGAGCTCACTAGCTCACAGATTAGTATATATATATATATATATATATATATATATATATATATATATATGAAAAACGCTTGGGTGAGCCCATTTGATGCTCATGCTTTTTTTATTTTCTACCATTGACTTAAATTTTAAGAAATAACTAAACATATATGATTTCTTTTTCAGCATATAAACCCATTCTTTTCTTAAAAAATCATAAATAACAGTGACAAAATATACAGCACCGCCCCATAGAAACAATAGGTGATTCCCATGTGTCTAAATGACTCAATTCCAAAATATCCGTACTTCTAGCGGTGGATAAAGAAAATCACAATTTGTTCTGCTTTCTATATGACCCAAAAGAGCTCTTGAGAGCAACCAAAAGACTCTCTCTCCAGAAGTTGAAACTTAACTAACCCAAAATCTCAAAGGAATACCTCATCTTGGAGGTTATGTCTCTCTCTCTTGGAGACACATCCAATTCTTCGAGATCACTTCCCATAACCCCCAAAGGGTGACCCTCAAAAGGATGGGTAGAAGAAAATGAGTGTCGTGATTTAGCTCTTACAAAACCTAACAAACATAAGGTTTTTTTTAGTATTTTTTGTTTTTTTTAAACCAATAGACTATCTCAACCCCCCTTGTTGATCAATCCAACTACAATTGAACCCTTTTAGCACCAAAAATCATTATTTTGATTAAAAGTTACATTTGGGCGAGATTTTTTATAAAAATCTCTCATCGTTTTTAAGCACTTCTCACAATGCCTCTCTAATTTCTCAACTAATTCATCTAAAATTTTATTCAGAATATAGGTCCTGGAGCTGACTAATAAAGCTGTATAATAATTTTTTGCATCGAAAACCAAAATTAAGAGTCCAAGACAACAAATTCTAACGGATTTTCTAACCCAAAATTGAAAATCTCTCTCTCATTGTTTAGCCAGCTGCATTCAAATTTGTCACCAGTTTCCTATGACATTGATCTACGAAGCCCTAACATTTCACTCAAATCAAAACAAGCAGTCTCCTAAGATCTATTTTTGGTTCTTTGAGCCATGTTTTGGAAATTTTATTCTCGAAGTGTTATATTATATTATATATTAGATAATATCAGCATAATATAAAAGAAAAATATACAATGAGACTAATTATCTTTGGTACAAGGTAGTCACAATTGCTCTTGACCATTGAATGTGAAATTAGATGGCTATATTATTCCATTGAGCAAGCTCAAGCTTCAAAAGAAATTTTGTCAAACTTTGTGACATACCCAAGCTAACAAATTCCATATCGGATGGTTATAAGTACTTGTGTAGTAAATTGTCTCATTGTATGCAATCCCTAATATATATAATATTAGTATTATTAATATTATATAATATAATATTATTATAACATAATATTATATAATATCTTATTTTATAGTATTATATTATATTATATATTACATAGTTATATTTATTTTATTCATGTAATTTTTATTATATAGTATATATTCTTTTATATTATATATAATATATATGGGAAAAGTTTGCATAGAGCTTAGGCTCTAAACAATCAAATTAGAGCCTTCCTCAAAAATTTCACTAGCAGAAGTTGTTTTGATGCTCAAATATCTTCAAATTGATCGTCTCGACCTCAAGATGCATGGATTTGAGAAAAAAAATGGATTTTAATTTTTGGAAATATCGCAAATTGTAATGTAATTTTTGACCTGTTTTTGAAGTTTTAACTTTTATAATTAAAAATGAAAATATATTTTAAGGTTGGTACAAAATTTCTAATATTGAAACCACATTTCTTGACACTATTTGAAGGTAGGCTCAAATTTGATTGTTTAGAGCCTCGGCTCTATACATCGCACCATATATATATATATATAGAAAAGTCTTCTCAGTGCTTATAGGCGAAAATGAAGAGTGATTTCGCCTACCCTCATCACCGTCAAAAATTCATTGTACAGTACCGATTGTCCGGTATTGTTTCATCTACAAATCAGAATTACTCGAAATTTTGAGCATATGTACATCTTAGTGATGCTCACCTAATAAAAATATAAAATAAAAAATTAACGAAAAATAAGTTGACCAAAATACCTCCGAAACATTTTGAGGGTATTTTTATCAATTTAGTTCATGTAAAATATTTTTTTGACATTTTTCGTAGACTCATTTATTGTTTATGAACACACATTCCAAATTTTAGGTCAATTTAATTTGTAGAAAAAAAAAAAATTAAACACTACTGGACAACTGTGACAATGCGATGAACTTTGACGGTGATGAAGGTAGGCGAAATCATTGTTCATTTTTGCCTATATGGACGACACTATAAAATGCCTATAGGCGAAAATGAACCGTGATTTTTTTCTACCTTCATCTTCGTCCAAAGTTTATCGTACGGTCACGATTGTCTGGTAGTGTTTTATTGTTCATTTTTTTTCTACAAATCAGAATGATCTGAAATTTGGAGATTGCGTACATCTTAGTGAGTCGCACCTAATAAAAATATATAAAAAAATAATTTGTGAAAACAAAATTAACCAAAATACCTATAAAACGTTTCGGTGGTATTTTGGTCAATTTGTTTCATGTTGATATTTTTCATAGATTCATCTATTTTTTGTGAACAAGCAAACCAAATTTCATATTATTTCGATTTCTAGAAAAAAATAAAAAATAAAACACTACCGGACAATCGTGACCGTTCGATTAACTTTGGACGGTGATGAGGGTAGAAGAAATCACTATTCATTTTCGCCTACATGCATTTTGTAGTATCTTCATATATATATATATATATATATATATATATATGGAGTGGATTCTGTATGCCTACTCGCGGACCGCTACAGTAAACGTCAATGGCCGAGATTGAATCTGAATCGATCTGACGATCACGGATGTTTAGTAGTGTTTGAATTTTAACTTAAGAATAGGAGATGCGTAGGGATAATTAGGTGGGCATATTTAGTGTGTGAATTGATATTGATCAATTGGTTGGTTAGTTTACGAGTGTAAATAAGATAAGATTAAATCTGAGGAGAATTTAGCTTTTCAACAATAGGAAAGCTTTGGATAAAACTTGACTTTGGATAAAACGTTGCTATGAAGCAAATCATTTTAGTACGTGACGTCAAGAGATAGGGATGAGAAAGAAAATAGGTTAAGAGAGAGAAAATAGGGAGGAGAGATAAAATATGAAGGTGTTTATATTCTTTTTAATCTATTTAAAGGGGGATATCCCTTCATTGTAAATCAATAAATGAGTTAATAAAATGGTCTTGTGAAGAGATTTAGTTTGATGGAGAGATTGTTTTGGGGTAGATTCCCTTGCAGACTTTTAACAGAGGGTATATTCTCTCACAATTTCTTGTTTTTATTGTTATTTTTTTTTGTGTTATTTTCTCCCTGCATCAATGGCCTTCGCCCCGTAAATAGCTATGAACACAAATAGCATAAGATACACTCTAAACCCACCCATCCTATTTCCTCACACACACAAATACAAAGAGAGAGTGTGATAGGATAGTAGAATTTGGATTTTTGTGTTGGAGGGTTGGGGTTTATATAGGGAAGGGAGGAAGCGGTTGGGTGGCTTTGCCTTTGTTTCATGCAAAGCATGTAGAATATGTGGATGTGTGAGTTTTGATCATTTCGACCTCGAGATCTGTGGATGTTAAGATATATATATATATATATATATATATATATATATATATCTCTTAAAATCTATGTGTAGTTCACATCTACATTTACACATAAAACAAGTTATGTCATACAACATTATTAAAACATCTAAAAAATAAAAATAATTAAATTTTAATACTCCAAAAACCGTTACTTTGTGAATCTGAATTTTTTTCATCAAAATTTCTTATAGATCAATCCAAGACTTTTTCGCTTCCTGGCATTGAGACGCTTGCCAACCATGAATATAGAACCATGGCTTCAACTGCCAGTGAACTTTTCTGGACCTATCTTAGTTGGGATTCTCAAAAACATAAGCTATGGACATGTACTGCGACAACAAAAGTGCCATACACATTGCCTCTAATAAAGTCTTCCATCGACCCTGAGGTTGGGGAGATTTCGCTATCTCCGGGCGGAGGAGCGTACCTTCAGTTCCGAAAAAAAGGTCATTTTTTTCATCGCCCGGGAAGTCCATTATTCCGAACCGAGCTCACAAGTGAACGAGATATGGAGATGGCGATTGAGGTTGCAGTTCCCATTCTTAGGGAATTCCAAGATCATGGTGGATCCACAAAGGTTTCCAATGGAATAGCAAAGTTCACAGATCTAATGCAATAAGGTTTACGGCTACACAGACCATTGATGATACTTCCAAAAATCACCCGAACTACTTGATGGTACTTGACACAAAGATAGGGGTTGGATGTGACCGTCAGACCTGAACTCATGGGACGAGCAGCAACGTCTTATAGCAACTTGAACTGCCAGCTCCGGCCGCCCCTCGAGATGCTCCTATTATAAACTCCCCAGTACCCACCACTATGTAACAGCTGGACGTGAACTCTCATATACCTCACGCCAACACCTCCACTACGGGGATCTACTACTTGGAGCTTGAGGAACGACTCGCCAGCCCTCGTACTATGATACAGCTCTGAACTACTAGTAACGAGTTGGTGGAGTAGTTGAAACGCTGCTACTACTTACTACTTGGACGACTAGGCCTCCCACGCCTCTCGAGCAACAACCCTGACTAGGCAACATGCTGGTGGGCCTACTATATATTGCCAGTCGCCTATGGCAACTTGATGGGTTGCTACTACTACCCTATGCGTAACATCTACGGATGCAGCTACTATACTATGATACCAGCTTGGGATCTCTACTACTTGACCAAACAACAATGGACGGTAAGTTGGACGATCAAACAGTACATATACAGACACCCGACGAGCTCCTACTACTAGTGAACGGTGAACTCAATATTACACTATTGAAATTAGCATCTACTACTGGCTACTACCTGCCTACTATAACGAGTGTGAACTGGGTTGCGCTACCTATCATATATAGCAACATAGGGAGGTCGGGACTGGGTACTAGCTAGGGAGAGCTCGACTAGTGGACCTGAACATGCGCATCTCAGTCTAACGAGGGATAATGGGAGGGGCGAGAAAAGAAGAGCCACTAGCAGTATTATACGATCTTAGTCGAAGCCGGTCAACGACGAAGCAAGAACAACGAGACAGCTGACCCGCACAAACACAACAAAAGTGGATGAGGCTAGAGAGAAAGAGCATCGTAACAATATGGAAAAAAGCAACAAAGTATTAGCTAATTATTAATTCAAAATATAATACCCTTATTATGTGATAATTGAAAAGAGTCATAATCATTCATAAAAAATACAAGCTTTCAAAATTAATAAAAGTCAATTGCTGACACATGATAAGGTACAATCTAATGCATGCTATTAATGATAAAAGACATGGACCATTAGAAATCTGATATGACACAAGCTAAAATTAGAATGGACAAGGTTAGTTGAAGAAGAGATGGTATATTTATGGTTGTTTCTTTGTTTTTTATCACCACGGCGATTTCGCCATCATCTCTTCGCT